>NC_054543.1:39142506-39327506 GCF_017654505.1 Polyodon spathula | reverse complement strand
ATTTATCAATGCAAGGCTTTCATAAAGAAGGACTCAATATTATGTTATATTATTGATTCTTTAAGCAATGCACTTTAAAAGCAGAGGTGGGATCCAGGGATTATCATTTTAAGTAACCTGTCATAAACAGAATATTTATTTATTTATTTATTTATTTATTTCCGCATACAATGTTTAAAGTTATTCTAGTTTCTTTGAAATGTTTTCAAATTTACATTTCGACTCTCTGTTACATTATACATTCCACTGGGTCCCATTGCTCTCACTATTTGAGAATACCCAATTATTTAAGCCTGCCTTCAGAGGCAGACATCTACATAAATAAAACAGCAAACTTAACAAAGAAAATGTTCACAATGACAAATTTTGTCTGAGAATGAGGAAAAGTGAATATTTCACCAAAGAACGCATGTCTATTTGGGTTTACAACTTACGTAATAGGCATGCTATTGTAGTTATAGTTCACTTTTAATGCTCAATTTCCCTGAAGATGAGAACAGAATAATAGAATAGTCTTTGTACTTTTGTTTTGTAGAAGCATTTTTTAGAATAGGAAAAACATTTTAAAATAAAAAAATGTGTTAATCATGAGGCCTTCTTCAAATCTCAGTTAAGTTATATTGTTTTCCTAGGGAATTAAAGTAAAATTTTCTCAACAAGTTTCAAGTCTATAGGGCTATAGACAATCATCAAATCCTTTTTTTCCCTGTGATTTTTCTAAAAATTTGATTTTTCATGCCAGCTGGAGGCTAAAACTGTTCTTAGATACTCATTCTTTACATTTTAAAGGAATCTCCATTGTGAAATGTCCTTATTGTTGCAAAAACTATTGGATACATACGACCAGTTTGTGTCCATTTTTTCCCTTGTATAAGCTTCCTGTTTATCTAAGCCATCCCAGTAGCTGAGAAAATATCAACCAAGTAATGGCTGTCTCACTGACAGGCCCGTGTCGGCATGGCAACATCTGTAAACAATCCCAGCCACTTGCCCTGGGATCTATAGATGATCACAATGGGGGGCAGTTGAGCACACAGTTGACGTGCATGCAGATTAACTTTTAGCATTTAACACATTTAATGTCATACTAGTTTTGTCAATCACCATTGCAGAAATCCATTTCTGGGGTAAAATGAAGAACACATGTCCCACCTTGTCAGTTGAAATATTATGGTAATATCTGGGAGGCCATAGCACTTTTGGGTCAGATTACTCATTAAATCCTGAATATATTTGCAAATATTGTAAAATGGGATGATTGTCTAATCAGGGATACCACCAATATTTGTGGGATAAAATGGGAAATAAATGTTTGCAGTACACGCTTAAGATATATCATTAAAAAAATGAAAATTGATTGATGTGCAGAAAATAGAGAAAGATATACAATTATATAATAAACAACATTATTGTTTTTTGTCATTTACGTAGAACGTATTACAATATGAGGAAGAAGACTTACATTTTTAATGTGTGTAAAACCTTAGACAGACAGCATTTTTGATCATAGATATTTGCAGAATGTTTTTTGCTAAACTGGTTCACTGAAGAATTGTTCAGCTCGCCGACTACTTTAAAAGGTTCTTGTACATGAATGTTTCTTAAATTATTATTCTCTTAATTCCCTTTTCTCCTTTCTATAGTACTGGTAATACAATTTTGACTGCACAATTTAGCTTGTATTAAAACAGGAATACCATCTTGAGAAATCGAATAGCACAGAAAAGGATGTTTGTTAAAAAAAAGGTTTTGTTTCCTCAGAGTACTAAATACAAGACCAAATACTGTCAGTCTGGCAGACAGTAAAAATGCAGGGCTCTGTATGAAAAAAAAGAAGTTATATCTGAAAACAGTAATCACAGATTATTATTTCATGGATGGAAATCTATCTTGTAGCACATTTCTAAAATGGAATCTACATAAAAAACTCAACACCCATATTCTAGACCAAGGGTGGGCAACGTTTTTTGGGTAGAGTGGGGGGAGCATAATTATTAAGGACTGCATAATTATTAAGGTTCCCGTCTATATTATTGTTTCTTACAGTAAATACCAAATGTAAACAATACCAAAACTAACAACCAGTGAAAACAAATAAACACGACAAAGAGAAACACATATATGTAGGGAATGAGCTAAATGCTCACCAACACAGATGCCCAGTATTCACAGCCACAAAACTATACCAAAAAAAATTAATAAATAAACATTACCTACTTAAACTTATACAGACAATTAATATCCAGAACGTTGCGTACTGCAATGCAAACTTTGCTCAGCATCTACATAAACACATAAAATAATAAAGTTGCTCTCATCCTTACCTGTGTTCTCTTTAGTGGCTTCCTTGGCCCTGTTTCTGATTGCTAAGGTTGGATATGTCAGGCTGGTAGTTTGTCGAAGGGAAGACCAACATTCCGTGACCTTGAGTGGCCAGCAGCTTTCCTTTTCAAGCTCACCTCGCAGTGATTTGAACTTTGATACCCAGATGCCCGAGCTGAGACGCATTATCAGTCGCAACAAAATAAGATGTCCTACAGGGAGAGTGAGTGCATCTCAAGAACAGGTTCAGCCAAGTTCAACTGCAACTCTCTTCCAATGGACTGAGGGGCACCTAGATGGAACTTGGCAGCCAGGTTGCTACTTCAGAACACTGCATTTTTGCCAAGTACACATAATAGAATGGCATACAGTACCTGTTGCCTTTTGCGGTCTGACAACCAAACTAAGATTATGGCTGCACCTTCATTTTAATTTAATCATGTTAAATGCTCTTAGAAAAGAATTTAACAAACCTCACAGGAATGAATTTCTGTCTCATACCTGCATGGTATGTAGTCATCATACATCTAAAACTGCAACATGAAATAGCTTGTGGTTAAATATCTCCTAATATATACAGTAGTTGTGCACATATGAAGCATAGGCACTAGTACTTATACAAAATTGCACATTTATTGATACTATGCTATTTAAATATATTTGTTTACCTGTTACATGATCAGTAAAATGAATACCATGATATTACAGAATGTCAAATTATATACAGTGGCTTGCGAAAGTATTGACCCCCCCTTGGCATTTTTCTTATTTTGTTGCCTTACAACCTGGAATTAAAATTGATTTTTTGGGGGTTTGTATCATTTGATTTACACAACATGCCTACCACTTTGAAGATGCAAAATATTTTTTATTGTGAAACAAACAAGAAATAAGACAAAAAAACAGAAAACTTGAGCGTGCATAAGTATTCACCCCCCCCCCCCCCCCCCAAAGTCAATACTTGGTAGAGCTACCTTTTGCAGCAATTACAGCTGCAAGTCTCTTGGGGTATGTATCTATAAGCTTGGCACATCTAGCCACTGGGATTTTTGCCCATTCTTCAAGGCAAAACTGCTCCAACTCCTTCAAGTTGGATGGGTTCCGTTGGTGTACAGCAATCTTTGAGTCATACCACAGATTCTCAATTGGATTGAGGTCTGGGCTTTGACTAGGCCATTGTAAGACATTTAAATGTTTCCTCTTAAACCACTTGAGCGTTGCTTTAGCAGTATGCTTAGGGTCATTGTCCTGCTGGAAGGTGAACCTCCGTCCCAGTCTCAAATCTCTGGAAGACTGAAACAGGTTTCCCTCAAGAATTTCCCTGTATTTAGCGCCATCCATCATTCCTTCAATCCTGACCAGTTTCCCAGTCCCTTCCGATGAAAAACATCCCCACAGCATGATGCTGCCACCACCATGCTTCACTGTGGGGATGGTGTTCTCGGGGTGATGAGAGGTGCTGGGTTTGTGCCAGACATAGCGTTTTCCTTGATGGCCAAAAAGCTCAATTTTAGTCTCATCTGACCAGAGTACCTTCTTCCATATGTTTGGGGAGTCTCCCACATGCCTTTTGGCGAACACCAAATGTGTTTGCTTATTTTTTTCTTTAAGCAATGGCTTTTTTCTGGCCACTCTTCCGTAAAGCCCAGCTCTGTGGAGTGTACGGCTTAAAGTGGTCCTATGGACAGATACTCCAATCTCCGCTGTGGAGCTTTGTAGCTTCTTCAGGGTTATCTTTGGTCTCTTTGTTGCCTCTCTGATTAATGCCCTCCTTGCCTGGTCCGTGAGTTTTGGTGGGCGGCCCTCTCTTGCCAGGTTTGTTGTGGTGCCATATTCTTTCCATTTTTTAATAATGGCTTTAATGGTGCTCCGTGGGATGTTCAAAGTTTCGGATATTTTTTTATAACCCAACCCTGATCTGTACTTCTCCACAACTTTGTCCCTGACCTGTTTGGAGAGCTCCTTGGTCTTCATGGTGCCGCTTGCTTGGTGGTGCCCCTTGCTTAGTGGTGTTGCAGACTCTGGGGCCTTTCAGAACAGGTGTATATATACTGAGATCATGTGACAGATCATGTGACACTTAGATTGCACACAGGTGGACTTTATTTAACTAATTATGTGACTTCTGAAGGTAATTGGTTGCACCAGATCTTATTTAGAGGCTTAATAGCAAAGGGGGTGAATACATATGCACGCACCACTTTTCCGTTATTTATTTTTTAGAATTTTTTGAAACAAGTTATTTTTTTCATTTCACTTCACCAATTTGGACTATTTTGTGTATGTCCATTACATGAAATCCAAATAAAAATCAATTTTAATTCCAGGTTGTAAGGCAACAAAATAGGAAAAATGCCAAGGGGGGTCAATACTTTTGCAAGCCACTGTATATATATATATATATATATATATATATATATATATATATATATATATATATATATATATATATATATATATATATATATATATTTATATATATATATAATCTATAATAATATATATAATATATATATATATATATATTATATATAATTCTGTTTGGCATTATAACATACATTATTTGAACTTGGTGTACGTGGATTTTTTTTGTTCTTGTTTTTGTTTTGTTTTTTAATATGGATTAGTATTAAGATTAATACATATAAACATTAATAGTAAACCAGATTCCCCATGGAAATTATAAGCACCACAAAGCCCTTTGTCAAACCTGTCTAAAATATTGGCATATACAGCATATCCTAGTTTGGTATTGATTGTCTGTTTTGTTTTCAAGTTATGCTGTGAACATGGTAAGCTCTGACAGATGTAGGCGTGCAGATGTACAAATGGTGCTCTCATGGGAACTTTATGCCCACCGTAACTCTGACTATCAAACCCTTCGATTTCTCAGTACAGTGAACAACTTTTCCGAGTTTGGCTACAACAGCTTGCTTAGTTTAAAGCTATTCTTTGAGGTATGGCACTGGTATTATACAAGTGGGGGTTACTGGACTAGTAAACTCATTCAAATGAAGAGTCCACCTTTTGGTGTTTCACAGCATAGAAGAGAAGCATCAGGGCTTGGTTTTCAATCCTCATGTAAATTAACCTTCTATCTAAAGTCTGCTTGTTATGTTTTAGAATGGTTGACCACATTTTGATGTATGACTATCATATAGAAAACCCAATCCATGAGTATTGCTTTTGCTGGCTTAAAGATTAGCTGGGAACAAACATGCATATAATCTGCTCTAGGGATGTTTAGCCCATTCCTGCTACAGCAGTTCATGAAGATGCTCTCAGTGCTAAACATGACACTGCACCACTACAGGTTTTCTCTACATTATCAATTATTAAACAATGTCTTAAAAAAAGACTCAATCTCACTTTTGTGGAGAGACAAACCTAGTGGTCCTGCTTCATTCTGAAGAGTGGGCAGCAATAGATGAATATTGCATCACAGGAACTATCAAAGACCAAACTCCCAGCAGGGAAGAACTCTGGCAGTTTGTTACCACACCTTATGAATTATGCAGTGCTTCAGCTAATGCTATACCTTGAGCTGTGTACCTAAAGTCATACTATCTCCATTTGGGACCTAGCCTAGACTAACTAGTAATTTCGGAGATAGCCTAGGCTAACTTTGATTTCAGAAATGATACAAATGTATTTGCATTAAAACAATATTTTTACTTTAAATTGAAATAAAATGTACCAACATTTTAAAACGACCCAATGAAAATCCACTCTTCTGTCATGAGATAATATTCCTCTTTCATAATTTAAATTGCGAAGCTCTAATACCAAAATACTGATGATTTTATTCAGCCTGGGCAATAAGAGATTTGTCTTAAAATTATGATCAATCTGTACCTGTTTAGAACGAGCAGGCAATGGGAAGCAGCAGCAGGAGGACGTGCTGGAGAGATGTTAATTAAACAGGAATTATAAAGTAAGTGGGATATAAATAAGTGGGAATTAAAGATAATTAAATAATTGACTGGACTAAATCATTTTTAACAGCATCCTTCACTTAGTTTTTATTAACTTAGTTCACAAAAGTTATATCGGGAAATGGTATACCATCATATTTCTCCAAAGCATTGCTAAATGACTTAAATATATTTACTTATAGGAGGCTGTGTGGTCCAGTGGTTAAAGAAACAGGCTTGTAACCAAGAGGTCCCTGGTTCAAACCCTGTGCTCCGTCTTTCGGGTGAGATGTTGTTGTAAGTGACTCTGCAGCTGATGCATAGTTCATACACCCAAGTCTTGCATCTTGTAAAGTGCTTTGTGATGGTGGTCCACTAAAACTAAAGATTATTATACTTAAATATATAAAACGTTAGCACTGCAACTTTAAAAAAAAAATGATTAACCACTGCAAATTTAGGATACTGTAGACAAAAGGTTAATTAAAACCCTTGAAGCAGACAGTTGCAACAAACCTGTGTATCCTTTGTTAGGCGGCGAGTATGGTGTTTACACTACATGATCGAAAGAATCCATTTAAATAGGCTTTTCTATATAATAAAAGATATGGTAGATTAACCCTAAAGCTGGAAGCACTGAGGGAAAACATCTCTATTATAAGACTTGAAAATTAGACAGGATTTTTTTCTTTAAAAAACAACACTATATGACAAGATACAGTACATGTGGTACTTCAGAAGAGAATTAAAAATACAAAACATCCATGTACTGTATATTTATGATGGCATAATATATTTGATGTGGCAAGTTGAAAAATGCAGTTGATGTTTAATATATTTTCACACAGACTACGTGGGCAACGACTGGCAGTGGACGACAATACACACTCAGGTTGAAAAATGTTTGAGAACTTTAGCTTAGGGGAACTCCAGGCAATAAAATACAGCAACAGTTTTAGTTTTAGCTGATCTGCAACTAAAAATATTTTGCTAACAAAAACGTTCTTTCTTTGTAAAGATTTAACTGTATTTTACCATTATATCTCACTATTTTACTGGAATGCTAAGCCCTGAATCCAGGGGAAGCATTATAGGAATTTTCTGTACAGCTTTATACCCTGAATGAAGAAGTCATAATCCTCAAACAAACTAAAATTCTTCCTGAAAGGCTCTTGATCCGAAATATACTCATTTTCTTCCAACAGCCCTAGCTCGTTGCTAAAAGGAGGAAGATATTTGGTATAGCAGCAGTCTGTGATTGAAATCTGCTACAAGTGGACAACTTCCCTTAGTCTAAACCTTGGCGAGGTCTTTGGGAAGGCCTTATTGAGTACTCATTAAAAGGTAAACTTTTCTTAGGTCGGGTGTCGTGTCAATCACAGGCAATTTTATCTCACAAACCCAAAGCCATCTCTTTTCTCTGTCAGAAGCTGTTATCATCTTCAAAGCCATATCAAAACGTTGTTTGTTCTGTCCTTTGATTTCACCCACACAGTGAATTCAAAGAGTACAGGTCTATCTGAGAGTGTATATTTTTGTGCAAGAGTAAGAGTGTGTATTTGGCTTTTGCATGTTTGTCAGCCTGTATTTGAGCAGAAAGTTCCTATTAAAACTAAACACTGGGTCAATTGAATATTTTCCAAGAATCTTTAACTCTAAGATTGATAAATAATATAGAATTAATAAGATAGTGATTCTATATTATTTAGCAATCTTAGAGTTAAAGAAAATGTATTTTAATTATTATTATAGTGAACTATACAGTTCACTATAATAATAATGTAAAGTGGGGCTGTCTCAATGAGAAACATTGGCAGCGTTTACATGCACAAGTCATGACAATTTTCCTCACATCATGTTTGCTGTACTTTTCAGGAAATGCGTTGCTATGCAGTTCTGATTCAGGAAAATAAAATCGGCCGTACCAATGCAGATTAATCAATTCATAGTCATCTAGGGGAGGGGATATTGAAATATTCGTGTCTGCCTAGTAATTAGGAACAGAACAACTCTGAATATGGCGAGGACAGCTTCATGCATGACTGAATATCATGAGGAGAGCTCCATGCGTTGCCATGAAGATAAAAAAAAAAACATTTAACAAGAGAAATAAATTCACGTGTTGTCACGCACTTTGAGTTATGCTGCACATTAGCTACTTGTTATTTGTGTGTGTGTGTTTGTGGAACATCTAAAAGTAACATTTTATTAACACTAAAACCGCTTTTTATAATATATGTTTTTATTTTGAAAATAACCTACAATAGTCTATTTATATATATATATATATATATATATATATATATATATATATATATATATATATATATATAGACACACACACACACACACACACTCACAAGCCTGTTGTAATCTCTGCTGGACCTAGCAGCCATCAATTCCTTCGATTTGTACAAGAAATGCACCCGGGAAAATATCAGTAAGAGAGATTTCATCTTGAAGCTAGCCACAGCGCTTCAGCAGAAACATTTCGATCAGAAAACTGCAAAGCTGCAGGCTGCAGCAGCTCAACCTAGATTTTGTGCTGTAAATGGCACACACACAAGATAAATCATATTTTACTTTCGTTTTAGAGTAAAAACTACTTTTGTTTTTACAGTTTTGTACGTACATAAACCTGTTTACACAATAGTTTCTTTTGAAATGTTTATTTTATTATAGTTTGTCATTTTTTGAAGTAGTGCTTTACATTTGGTAAGTAAGTATACTAAAGTATAGTAAACAAACCGTTTTATGTTTAATTGTTCATTTAAATATGACGTTTCGGCTGTGCAGATGTTTGATATGATGTGCTTGAATAAAACTTTTGAGTTTGTATAGTTTGTCTTTCATTTTAATATTGATGATGTTTAAATATGTACCGTGATGACGACGGTTGTAGGTATGAGTATAACCGCGGCGGTTCTAGTGTTAAAGTACTCCATAAACTGGATCTTGACTGCTGAAATCTTGTGAGCCACAAGCACAGTTCCTGTTCAGGTTTATATGGGTTTTTACAGCTATTTTTCTCGTGAGAAAGCGATTGACCCTTCCTTTAAAGGCGTGCTGCCAAAAGGACGTCGTTTTGCTGTATTAGCGTGTCACACAGTCATGACTGTAGAGTCGAGTTCCACGTGCATTTATTTGCTGCACAGCTCTAAGTTGATAATGCATTGCAAAAGTATACTACCCGTCCTCGTCTTTTCGCAAAAACTGATAGGTGTCAGAATCCATAAACCATCCTCCATATGAGTTTTTGCATGGCAAATAAAAACATTAAACCAATTAAAACAGACAAATCTCTTTTCAAGTTTTTCACATTCATGTTCATTGTACCAGGCCTCTTGGGACTTAAAGCGGCTCACTTTATTTGTGGTTCTACAGTATTCTCTGACTCCTAGTTTTAGACCATGTATTAATATTTTTATGTTGTCACTTGTATTGCAGATGTTCAGTTTATGTGAGTACTTATTATTGTTCCTCCTACTTTAAACTAGCATATTTAGCCCTAGGATTCAAATTTGAGTTAGCACTAGTTAGGGGCTGTTAAAAAGTATCAAATAAAAAAATTTAAAAAACAACTGCGAAATAGGTAACATGTTTTTTTTTTTTTTTTGGCATTGTATGCAGTGTTATCATTAAACAACTCCACTGTTATTATATATGTAAGATATAAACCACGACAGGGAGTGTGGTTCCCATGATATATACCACACCTGGGGTGGTGATAAGGCCCGAGGCATCACCTGTGATGATGGGTGGAGTTTTAAATGACACTAAGGAAGTAAGGGGAGCAGCTGTGAAGGAGACTGAAGCCGGATCTTGAATTGAGTTTGTTAACTCGTTATATGTGGGGCACACATATTCTAGTACGTTTTCATCCTTTTGGATCTCAAAATATATTTTTGTTAGTTGTCGGACACCCTTGTATCCAAGTTGTTCCAGATTAAGTTGACGATTGAATCAGACTTTACGCACCAATCTGCACCCGGTGTCAGGGGACAGTGCCTCAGTTTCCCGCAGACGCTTCAAATCCAGGCTGGTAATTCAGGTGGTCGTGTCTGGCCTTGTCGTTACATGCTTTTCTAAGAGTTTTCCTGACTGACAGGAATACATTACTGCTGGTTTTAAACTTTGCTGTCAGCAGAGATGTTAAAACTTCTACTGTTGAAATATGTATTTAGTCCAGCTCAGCGTTATAAAAAATGGAGACTGAATACTGGTCTGCAGTTGAACTTCTTGCACTGGCATAAAGTTCCCTTAATGTCGTTGAGATTTTCTGGACTTATTTCCATGAAATGAATGTCCATATATTTTTCTTTAAATACATTAACCAGCTCATGCTGTAGTTTTTTTTTTTTTTTCAATCTTTGTTTTCTTCTGTTTCATTTAGATGTTCCTCATCTACTGTTATGTGTCTACTCTTGTTGGTGCACTTATTTTATTTATTTGTTTTTTTCAGATGGAATGCTTTCTTCACTCAGAAAGTTGGTGTTGTACCAGTTATGTGGAGTTTCATCCCCAGATAGATTAAAGGAAACAGGTCAAATGCCACTCATTTTTGGCTGTGGTTTTGTAACTAATAATAAATAAAATGGCAGTTTGTCATGGAATTTACGCACGGTTATGTGATCCTGTTTAACCAATCACAGGATATTATTTTTTCAAGCCGTGTTATATATATATATATTACAGTGCTCATCAGTTATAACGTGCCTTGTTATAGTGCAGAATTGGTTATAAGACAGTAGGGTCGTGGCTCCCATTTGCTCCATAACGCCATTACAGTAGCCCTTTTATACTCGTTATAAGGCGGAACACAAATAGTACAGTCTTGTAACTATCGCTCCCCATTATAGCATTATAAAGGGTGAGCACAGTATATATAGCCGCTATAAGAACAGCAGTACAATGTAATCCTTTGGTTGGTCTTAAAATAAATATATTATTAAATGCATTTGAAATTGTTATGCCCCAAAACTCTTGCCATAAATATGTTATTTCCAACATGTGAATATTATGCATGTACAGTACATATATTGCATGTAATTATTTCTAGATTTAAAAAAAAAATTTAATCTTATCTTTATTCATTTTAAGGATACATTTTCTGAGTTTATGTAGAATCTGCATTTTCTCAAGATGAAATGTGTGCATATCATTGGGTGAAATGGCAGTTATATGGTCTTAAGTCAGATGCCTCTGGGGAAATAAAGTAATTAAATCGTGTTTTAATACATCTGATTATTATGGAGTTTCGGTACACCCCAGCTGCTAAGCATTTCATTTCCAAGTTTACATGGGTACCTACAAGTACATGTGTTTGTTCTTTCTGAAGGTCATCTACAATGTTATGGGGTTTTGCAGTCCTAGGTAGAAGCCTCATGGGAAGCGACTGAGCTGGTTCGTCTAGGCAACATTCAGCTCAGCAGGGGAGTCTTTTTTGCTCCTGTGGAGTAGACAGTTCTATGGAAATTGAATCTGAAAGACATGCAGTGTGCCCCAAGTCCCTTTGTCTACTTTCGTTAACATGTTATAAATAAACAGTATGAGATTAAAATTAATTCTAGCATTGAAAAATTAATCTAAAACAAAAAGGCTAAATGGATTCACAAACAGTATTGTATTTCATTTAATTCAAACTTAAATAACTTTGAGAAGTCTTCAACTGGTTTAAAAACAAACCACTTCACCAATTTACCTCCCAGTATTCCATTAAACTACTGCATACAGTACATTGAATATATAATTTAACATATCCTGTCCATCTGTCCATTGATCCATCTAGATGTTTGTGCATTCTTTGGGGCTACCTATTAGCCTAAGCAAGTATACGATGTTCAAGCAAAGAATATTTATATTAAATCACAGTCATACATTCTGTAATATTAAATTATATATAGGAAAATAAATAAACAATAAAACTAATGATTTGAGAAAACTTCTTGACAAGTCGTTTGTATGTTTGCCAGACAAACTCCTTGTTCTAACAGAGTATGCAGCTGGGAAATAAAAGGTACTTTAGATCTTATTGACTTGTTGGCTGGGGCTTGCGATCCTATTTACAGAGCAACTGGGAAATTCATACATATTTGGGGTTCCTATGTATCTAACCAGTGAACAAATAGCATGAGGCTTATCTTTCATGTATTTAGTCAAATTTCAATTTTAGTCTGATACACAATTCAATAGAACATTGGTGCTTGTACCGCTAGTTTAATACATTTTACCATTGGTAAACACCAGTACAGTATTCAGTCTATACAGTACATGGAAAACTCATTTAACTCTTTCTGCACCAAGGGGTTGATTTGATCAAACTACAGTATATGGATTTTATAGGAGCATTTACAGCACTGCTGAATGCCCTTGGATAACATGAATCATCATTATTTTTAGGGGTAATCCTGGGTTTACCACAATCCATTTGGAGTCCCTGTTGTTCTGAAATGCGCTAATAAAATCCAGGGGTGGCATATCTTGGTAGGATAAACCGCACTCCAGATAAGGTTTTGGGTCATTGAGTAATTTAGACACTATGGGGTAATGTAAGGATACGCGCAGTGATTCGCGGGTGCAAAACCCCCATAACGCTGCCACAAACCATGTTAAGCCGTCGTAAAGTCTGATTTTACCGGCCGCTAAAAATGTGATGTATGTAAAGAATGGTGTTGACCTGGCATTCTGCCAATGTGCACTTTGCCATCATTAATCCACTATAATTATATTAAAATATATTAAAAGAGCATGGAATTGGGCGGGATCTGGATACTAATCGGGCGCAAACATTATAATGTGATGTAAGGATTTTGCCTTGCACTTGGGCAATTGCTAACCCTCCAAAAACTTTACACCTCTTCTTACAAGGTGCAAACCATTGGAGAAACAAGTAATTAAGAGCTATATAAAACCACACATCTACAGAGACCAATGTGCTCATTGAGACCCTCATTATCATAATTGCGGATCTACCCCGATGTAAGTAAAATGTATTTTGGATGAATAAAATACAATATTACCTTGAAGTCATGAGTACTTTCATTAAAAACTGTACATGTGGTTTTCCTTATTTTCCACCTGAAAAAAAGCCATTTATTTAGTCATGCCTTAATTTTTTAGTCTGCAAAGTTGCTACTTCCAATGTGGTTTGCTACTGCATTCACGAGTCTCCTCCCACTAGTACTAGGCTGTTATAGTTTTGTAGTTGTTTTCTCTAAATCTTACTTTCTATGTTTCTTGTGCTCTCCCTTTCCAAGTGGACAGACATGCTCCCTAAAAATGTAAAAACCAAGCAAAAAAAACCCTAAAAAATCTTACACACATACTGCTCTAAATTAAAAAAAAGAATATTGTATTTATTATATAGATTTATCTTCTAAAAAATGTGGTTGACAGATAAGGTAAATACGGTATCATAGGTAACATCTGGAGCGCTGGGGATAAATGTTGCTCAAATCCATCTTTAAGTTATTTAACAGAACATTAACCACAGGTTAACTGAATAGTTTATTTCATTGAAATAAAAACTAGCCATATTTACACAGTATAGTGTTTATTGTAGACCTACATACTTGTCTACATACAGTAGTTAAAAAAGGTAATATGCTATTAGGCATACTGGCAAAGCATATTGTATATTGGTAAATGAACATGCCTGTAACAACAACAAATCTCTCCTTGTCATCATCCTCTGAGTTGGAGGAGTCCTCTTTATTACATGACATCTCCCAGAATGACTCCCGCTTCTTTGAATGGCTGCCTGTATGTCATGGATGATTCGAGATCGTACAGTAATGTTTTTGTTTGTCTTTTCTCAGACAGTCGCGTTCTTTGTTGCCGATTTTAATACATGCATCATTATACTCGAATTTAAAATCACCTGTCAATTTTTGAGAAGGAAAAATGGGTGTTTTTGAGAAGGAAAAAGTGCATGTTAAATTTGAAGGAATACCTTATCTCACAATCTCCACATGCATTATGTATCTCTTGATCTTGACAAAACAATTTTTTTCCACTGTCCTTAATAAGCTACTGTAGTCGCGTGACTCCAGTGTTGCCCCAGCATTGCACGTCCTATCACCTGTGGTGTGAAAGGTTCTTGTAAATCGATACTATTAGTTTTGTCACATCACTGCACAGATTTGCGTGTCACATTGCCTCTGGTGTGTACCAGCCTTCAACTGGGACATTTTGTTTTTTGTACTTTAAAGATTTATAGATGTAAAACTTGTGTATAATGCTAAATTAAGTTAAGCTACATATTTCCATTTACACATAAGTTTTGCACATACTTAACACAAAACCTTAACACAAAAATAACAGAACATGAAACTCAATCCATTAGTTTTGTACCAGCAAACACTTTGCAACAAGTCTGCCTGTGAAAACAGGATTCAGAATTATTTTGTGAGTTTGTTAGTTAACCTTTTAAGGGTTGTAGTAACATCTGTTTGTAAAAACTGTCTGTAAAAACTCCCCATGGACTTTTTTTTTTATTTCCCAAGAAAATGCTGAAAATTTGCATTTATGTTTGGAACATTCCAGCTGGTGTGTTCTCAAAAAAGTGCATTCTGATAAATTCAAGATTCAAAACTACTTTTTTTTCTTAAATCCTGTCTTTATAATAGTACCTGGGCATGTTTATAGATTAAACTAATTTGGCTGACTTACACTCAACAAACATCCTGTTACCGCAAGAGTTCATTGCTTAACATGACAAAACAACCTGGCCCTTAACAACCCGGCTTATCATTAGCTTGTAAACTGTAGGGGATTTGAAGAATTTTTTTTACTCATTATTCCTGTAATGCACACTGCACACTGGAAGAATGCATGACTTTGTTTCTTGTTGTTTCTGAGAGATAATATTAAGTAACATATATCACAGCTGTAATTTTGCTTAGTAAGCTGTACCCATTATGATGTTGCCTGCATTTTAAATAACTCATCAATTGAAATTAGAAACGGCAAATGAACATGGATAGAAAATGCACCATTTATGAAACAAATTCAACCCTGTACTGTATAAAATCTAAAGGACATTTCTCCACCTGACGCACATTAATTTTACAAAAATAACTATTCAAAACCTAATCTTAGTAACATTTTATTTAATAAAATGATAGTAAAATTTCTGGAACTGTTTCCATCTGCATATTGAATGCAATTTCTACAGTTCCGGACTGCCTCTGTATCCATCAGCAGGGTATGATTCTATCTGCTACCAGGTGTTTACAGAAAAGGTTACTGGACACCTATAATAACGTGGGGGTTTTTTTTGTTTTTGTTTTTTTTTATCCAATCATCTTTAAACAAATCTGTCCTTGTGCAGTTTTACTGAGTAGAGCATGTGTCGGTTATTGCTGCAGTACAGTATTGATAACCAGTTTGAAATAAACCAGCACTACAATAGTCAGGCCTATTATGTAGATATATTACTGTTTGTAACAAATTTCTCAGACTGTTATAGTGTACAGACTTTCAATTATAGCTCAATTATGTGATACTGTTGTAGGAAAGGTTAAATTACTCAGATTTCTTTTTTTTTCCAAAGCTTATTCTACTTGTATAACTAATTAAGCTTTCTAATTGAACACTTTTGTCCATATCTTGCAAAAAAAAAAAATGTTTTCTACCAGTATCTAACATCATTAGCTTAGAAAACCGTGACTAAATAATGCCTAGAATCTGTCTGGTCTGTTTTGTCCTTTTGAAACAGAGTTGTTCTATTCCTTTGAGTCAGCAGTGTTCCGTTTTAAATTCACTGATAAACCTATAAAGATAGTAACCTGGAGGGAAGGCACACAGAGGGACAGACCTTAAAAAGTAAATTGGGATTATCCTATTCCAAGTAATTTTTTGGTTCAAGGGTTTTTTGTACAATTTAGAAGTAGAGTCCTTCATGCAGTGAGTAGATTACCAGCTGAGACTGTTATAACCCTACTAGACTGTTCTGTCCATGCCATAGTAGCTTGCATTGCAACCCAATGAACCTGATTCATGTCGAGCTATCGCCAGGGTTACCAGTCTTCAGACCTTGAAAAAAGTGTTAAGAAACTGAATAAAAACATGACACAATTGTGTTCTCGTTATCTAAAGCATGCTTGCCAATAAATGCCCTCTTTCTTATAAAATAAAAAAAAGAAATCCTGTTGAAATTATGCTTCAGTGGAATATCTAATTATACGTTTTTAAGCGATAGGAACGCACCCAGTGTTAAATAAACAATGAAACACTTACCAGGATATCCCTGGGAGAATTTAAAATGCATGCACAATTCCTGCCCATGAGGTAATTTTAGTATAATTTGGGTGTGAAAGGGACTCAAAATTGAAAGGTTGTAATATAGTTAGAGATTTTAAGAGCCCATTCAGAGTGTTAGTGAAAGTGTTAAAACCTCCTCAGGACTCTTTCTTAATTTTATCCAAAGGCAGGGAATGTTGAATTCTGTCAGTTTGGATACTGGCAAGAGCTGTTGAAAGGTACTACTTCTGAGCACATATTGCTAATCCCAGCCAAAATAATGTGACACTAAGATTGATTTGAGAACTTAACTGATTTCCCCTCACCAGTGGTAACACAATGATTCTGTGGCTAAACAAAGTGTGTGATGATATCGACGGCTGACAGCACGAGAGAATTTGTATCTGTTTACACGTTCATGAAGACCCTGACCCCTCTTTGATGACATGAAAAGCATTTCCTTGCATGCAGTGGTGTAGCCAGGATTTTGTTTCGGGGGGTGATGGAGATTTGTGCAGACAGGTAATCATTTATAAAAATGTTTCTTTAAGTAAAAATTAACTACACGCAATGAACTCGAAATCACCCTGTTAAAAACTGTGTATTTCACCTTACAATCACACCATTACTATGCAGTTATCAAACATGCTAATTAAATAACAGAAAGAATAACCTACCTTACCTGATGTTTAGATCCCTAAGTCCATCCTTCTGTTTTTCATTTCAAAAAACTTGTCGAGCACTTATAGGTCTCGGTTTTACAACAGCTGTTTAAAACATGATTCGCACGGTACTAAAAATCAGGTGTCCTCAGAGTTGGTCAAAAGCAACGATGTCTAGTAACCTCCCAGGCGTGGATTAATTTTATCAACAAAAGTCAGTAAGTTCAAAATTAAATGCAAAGTTGTGGTTTTATTGAATTGCAGAATCTCAGGCCAGATCGTACCAATTTTAATATTATATTATGGTTTATTTTCAAGGCTGGTATTGCTTTGAAGAGAATGCCCCGGAAATGCTATATCAGTAACATAACACTAACATCGTCGACTCACACAGGAGTAAAAAGACACAGAAGGTCCCGATGTCCTGTAAAATAATCAGAGGACCTCTGAGAAAATTATTTGGGATAAAAAGAAATGTACAGTTCACAAGGGACTACATTTCACAGATGTCAGTAAAAATGAACCACCTGTTTATGTGGTGATTTTTGGTGCTGTGCGAATCGGGCTTCAGATTTCACAGTTACTGTCTGGTACACCTGGTGGGCCCTGCTGGAAAAACTGGTACTTGAGATGAAATGCTTGAAAACCACTGGCTGAAAGGCAGTAGGACAAATTAGTAGTTTTTTTTTTCCTTTTCGTGTAATTCCAGCATTACCTGAGGACATAATTTCTATACTAATCTTCAACGTCTCATAGCACATGGGTTTGAACAGTACGTGCACACACATTGTCCAATCAAAGGGCTTGAACGCTGAACTTGGTGTAAAAATGACAGGACTCACCAGATGCCTAATCACTATATGTGTTTGACTGATTAAAAAAAATAAATAAATAAATAAATGTTTGTGCTTAGATGGGCAGCGAAGCAAACAGCTCAGAGGTCAGAGGTTGGGATGAGTGTTTACAGTGGCTGACATTTTTTTCTTTTTTAAATAATGAATTTCACGTCATTGAATAATGAACCCCTAAAAAAACCTCTTAGCTGCACCACTGATCACATGTAAAATATTTTAAATAATTTTGTATCTTGTCTTTAATTTACTGATACTCAAGAAATCCCATTGCCAAGTTTTATATTTTTAGTTTTTTTTTTTCATTTCATCTGCTGACAATTTATAATGGCAGTCCTGTTTACAGAAGTATATTTACAATACAAATGTAATGTTACTTTGGACTACATTTGTTGATGATATTGCTTACATGATTATTTATTCCAATATTTCCAGTACAGTAGTAAGTGCTTTAATATCCAAACTAAACCACATCATTCAAAACTTGTCCCAGCAAACCCTAACTTTAGTTGAGAAATCTATTCAAAACCTTTCAAGAAACGAATGCAGAGGTGATGGAAAAGCATGAAGTTGGTGTCACAGATAATATGACTGTGAGAATTTGGTATAAAGATTGGTATAAAGTTGCAGGAAGCGAGAAATCATGCAGTGGCATTACAGCACACAGCCAATAATGGACATTTTCCAGTTTGTCTAAAGATCTCGAACAGAGAAGTTTAAATCTGAGAGGGTGGCTGGTAGTGTCAAAAATAGACGAGGTTCTCTTAAGGTCTGTTGATGTTTTATTTCGGAGATTTGTTCACGACTGATGGGATAATGATGAAGGAGCACTGCTACAATATGATGGTCTAGAATTGAACTTCAGTACATGCCTTAATAAGACACTTTTAGAAAGAAAAACAGCAGAAGGGGAATTGACAAAGACTTGGTCTTCACAACCTTCTATCCAGGTAGACATGTCTAATACCAAGCGATTACAAAATCCCTTAATAAGATATGTGATGAAACAAATATGGTGTAAAGCTGAGTCAAATACACCAAACACTGACTTGGTCTTGCATACTTCTTTTGTTGCTGGACTGAGGATTTGAACAACACTATATATACTAGCAGTAAGATAACATGATATTGACTTGAGAGATTCAAGTGCTACAATATTAGAAGTTTAATACACGTCTAAAAAGGGTTACTGTATTTTTACTGTATAGTATAAATCCAAGGTGAAAGCCTACTAAAAGCACCTGTCTGCAAAACAAACAGCAGTGACAGTCATAAGTCATTTTTGGATTATTCTTGCCTTGTATTTAAAAGACTAAGGCAGTCAAAAGCCCATAAAACTGAGTGGCTCCATAGGAGCAGCTGCCACTGTGTGTACAGAGAGATTCAATGTGAAAAGTGGAAGATAATGTGCTCACACACTAATGGGCACTGAACTAGACACAGGCTCATTTTTCACATCATGTCATCTCTAAGGTTTGAATAAAAGTAATGGCCAGAATGAGCCTGGATCTTTCTCAGTCATTATAATTTGCCTTCTCAGTTTTATTTGTGTTGACTTGTACAGTCTAAAAAGATGACAGTCGCTGGGCCTCTGGATCAGTCAGAGTGATAATACACAGTACATTACACTGTTGGTGACAGGTTCTGTTCTTCTTGCTGGCATATGAAGGGAACACATCCCTTTCCGTCATATCAAATGCTGTAATCTGACAGCATAAAGGATCTAGCAGTGGGGACATCACAAACTCCGTCTCTTGTAATTTTCTGTAAAAAAAATTTAGTTTTCTGTACAGAAAATTAGTGTCAGTCAAAGCTAAGTGGCTATTTTAAGACAAACAGCGTAGTACAAGACATGTCTCAGATATTGCAGCTATTGCATGCCGTTTAAATTATGAAACAAACAATTAGCATTTTTGAGTTTTGCAAAAAAAATTGCTGAAATAAATAATTGCAGACATCTATTTCTTGTAACTTTTTACCTCATCCACAAAAGGAAAACTTTTGAGAAATTTCTAGAAATTATAAATTTCAAATTGGGGTATGTAAACTTTTGACTACAATTGTACAAATGTTACCCCAATAAACAATAGCTTAAATTGTTTTCTTAAATCCATTATTAGTTACATTTTAATTATAACATTATTGTGTGGTTCAGGGGGGAGAAGCTAGGGCTCCTCCCCCATTATATCCCATGAAAATATCAATGATTCGTCCTATTTAAACCCAGGAATGCACCCGTATTCTTTGTCTACGCAGCACCACCTCTGCAACAGTCTCCTTCTAAGGGCAAGTGAAGCTCACTTCCCAACCTTTCAGGCCCAGCCTCGCTGGCCTCCTTCTCTGCCAGGAAGGTTCTCCACGAGTCAGAGGGAACCCCCAGCCAAATCTATCCTAACACTCTTGTTTTCCCATTCTATATCACTCTAGGTACCTTCTCAGCCAAGGGGAAACCCTGTACTTTTTACTAATTACACCCACCCCTCATTATATCGACCCTCGCTATATTGCGGATTCAGATACATCACTGTCTTGGAGTTGGCTCCCCATTTTTACTGTCTAACTGTATGCCTTAGTTAGCTGCAATTTACGTAGACAATTTCACTTAGAATAACTGTTCGTTTTATTTC
The DNA here is from genome assembly GCF_017654505.1 of Polyodon spathula. Lineage (NCBI taxonomy): Eukaryota > Metazoa > Chordata > Actinopteri > Acipenseriformes > Polyodontidae > Polyodon > Polyodon spathula. The sequence continues at coordinate 39,306,888 of NC_054543.1, read as the reverse complement.
ATACTGCACACCACAAACAAAAATATACAAAACAATTAAAAACAAATCATTAATATCGTACTGTTATCATATACACACGCATTGCACAATAACACAAAGCAAATTAAATATGTACTTGCTGAAGCAGTTTTTATTTTAGCCAACAAGGTGTTTACCTGTGGCAGCAATATAATAGCAAATGTCAGAAGACAGTGATGTCAGCTCCCTAGCAACAAGCCTGTTGGGAGTGGATTCTTTCAGTGCAGCATGTTTGGGAATTTGAGAAATAAGAGGAAGACTCATGAAATTAATTGAAGACTGAAGTTGATGAAAAGCAATTACCCCCGCAGTACAAATTACAACGGTGTGCTACTTTTTATATGAAAAATGAGAAAAAGCAGGATGCGTAGAGGACATATATCGGACCCTGATGCCCCAGATAAAACGAGGGAGTGGTTGTACAGTATTTGTTATTAGCCTCTTTGTTTTTCTATCGATCTCTCGCTGTATCGCGGCCCTCGATATATAGTGCACTTGTATTGGACCCTGATGCCTGCGATATATCGAGGGGGTGGTGTACCTGCTTGCATCTGTGTCAGTCTCCATATCAGGAGACCCCTTCTTCGAATGTTTGTTTCTTTCTCTTTTCCAGCATACCAAAAGCAGAAAGATTCTACTTGTCACATCATATTCCACAATTCCAGTAAATGCATTATAATGTATATTCAAATGGTAAAGTCTAAACACTGTAATACAGCCCACCAGGTTTCTCCAATAAAAAGTTAAACAGTGACAATATAAATTCTCTAAAACCCCAGATACATTAGATATTTGTTCATGTAATGAACACTGCAACTCAATTAGACTTTAACATGTTTATAATTAGTACTTCCAATTGCAAATAGCTTTCAAACAAACACAGCAAAAACAAATACAGGTAAACCTACGTGTGAATAAGAGACACTTTATGCGAAGGGAAGCTATTGTTTCCAAGTTTAAACGTATGATGTGTAATACATGTTTTTTACTGCAATAACAAGTTCTACTGTATGTAATGCTGCAATATCAAAGTAATCCTTGTGAAGTGTTCTCCAAAAATCTGAAGGCAAGTCTTTTTGGTCTCTTCACTACAACATCAAGAATATGCTGTACAGTACTTGACATATTGTTTAAACAGGCAAAAATTACCATGGTGAACATTTCAACAATTAGATTGTATAACTCTAAAACAATTTTGAACATAAAAGTTTCTACATAAGCCTGGTACCAGTACAGCTTTTTGCAATTTGACAATTAAATATGTAACGTGTGCTTTTTTATTGGAGTAGCATAAGCTGTGTGCACTTCAGCATTATAATGTAATGTTGTGTACTTCTCCGTTACATACAGCACAAGTATGTAACATTCCTATACATATCTTTGGATATTTCTTTATTTGGATGTAAGAAGAAAGTAGAGAAGAATGAGTAAACCGAGGAGCCAATGTAATGTACCATATGGTAGTAACATCTAATCTATGGAAAAAATACAATGGTTTTATCCTCCTGAGATACATGTAGGTTTTAAATCATAAAATAACTAAGTAGTCAGCCTTTCATAGCATTGCTTACAGATTTCCCAGCTTAATGAGAAAGACATTTAGGCAAACTCTTGTTTTTTTTTTTTTTTTACATATCTGTAACAAGAGAAGACAAAAAATAAACCAATATTATTAATGCACAGAGATAAACAAGTATATAAATGTAAAAAAAAAACTCAAAAAAACAGATGAGGTGTCTAAAGGCATGGTATACTTAATTTGAGTGCATTATTTAGTTGTTTGCGTCATATTTTATTATAAAAGTCTTTCCCAGCTATATCCCAGAGAGAGCATGTCTCTGATTCCTACACATGTTGTGTGCCATTGCAATAACCTAGCAGCAGGCACCTTGCTTAAAGCAAAGAAGTTATGAAATCCCCTTGTGAAGGCAGATGCCAGCAACAATTTACAAGAACTCAGCAATCAGACTATGATTATACATAGATGCAATTTCAAGATTTCTCAGAAGGTATTTTGACAGCTGGTTTTGCCATGAATGGTATACATACATGTAGGTTTTAAGGTAAGTGCCACCTCCATACATTCTGCAAAAGAAAACTGACATTTATAACTGCTACTGCAATGATTTAAGATAATAACACATGCTATACTTTCTTATAGAAAAGCAGAGATGTTTTCATTTTTAATTTATGAACTACATTTATCCAGTTTAAATTAAAATGTTGTTTTTCTTACTGAGTACTGCTAATCTAATGTAATGTAAACAATTAATCAACACAAGATACAGTCCTAGAGAAAAGAAGGAATAAATTAACCATTTACACTGAAACAAATACCAGATGAACTTCAAAGAAAAAACACCTGTCATGTGGGTCTAAAAGGGGGAAAATGGAGTGTATATTTTATTTAAAATGTTGTCAAGTATATTTCAGCTAGGTACAATGTCTTAATCCAATTTAAAAAAGCAAGTGCTTGACTCTCTTGTAAACCTAAAATTATATAACATACATGTTTTTATGCTTTGCCAATTACTTTCGAAATAAGGACTGTTTGTCTCAGTCCCTATAAAAAATGAGACTAGGATGAGAAAACACCCTATTTCCTTATTAGGTTCAGGAGTCAAAGGACTCAGCCAGGAGCCGCAGGCTTCAAGAGCATAGAAGATTAAGACATATATTGGATTCATGATGGAGGGCACAAAGTTCATTTTCAAAATAAAACAGAATATTATTCATATTCCTTTTAAAATTCAGATTGCCAGCTGACCTGTGACATGGTAGCAGTGTATTACATTTTCAATGAGCTCAGACAGGCAAGACCCTGTTTCCTGGTCCTTTACTGGTGTGGGAATTGTAGGGGAAATAAAAATAAAAATAACAAAGCAGCAGTCCATTTTCATATAATCGTACTATATATATATATATATATATACATACACTGTATATATATATGCACCCAAGAACTGTCATACTAAAACTGTCTAACCCATATTAAAAAAAATAAAAAATACAAAAAAAATAAAAAATGGCACTGTTTTCTGACAAGTTTTAATATTGTGCTAAGTTTCTGTGGTGCAGAGAGAGCTTTGTTCAGCTCACATCTGTCACAATGATTTTATAGAAAGCACATATGCATGGATACAAAACTGCTGATTTTCATATATATTAAATCCTGCAGCAGCTTCTGCAGGATATGAACAGTGCAAACAGTTAAGGCAACGACTTACAGTTAGAACTTCTTTTTCACTTTGATTCAGATTCACTTCTTGGTTATATGACCCTTGTACAAGGCATATACTACCTTGAAATAATCTGATGCTGAAATAATCTGCCAGATATCTCCTGCACTACCCTGTAAACAAATATAAATATAACATTTAAACTTATAACAGATCACTCATACAATAATATAATTTGACAATTATCAAAAATATATTATATATACCAAACACTTTAATAATACTTTTCTTATTGTATGAAATGTACAGTTGTCCAATAACTCAAACATATTTGAATTAATAACTGATGCTTTATTAATCATATTTAAAAAACATAATCAATCTATCCCCTGATAATATTTATTTTGGAAAGTGTCCATATTTCACACAAACCCATTAGCACTTTCCATACAGACCAAATTCACAAACAGGATGAAGTGTGGCTTAATTTTTGTTATTTATTACCTGTTTTTCTATCTCTCATTGCATCATATCATAACAGCAATGGGAAAAAGTCCAGTTTCTAAAAGTAGGTATTCATCTCTTAACAAACATAGTGAATTCAACTCATTAATATTGACTTTAGTGGGTTTTTTTTGTTTTTTTTTTAATCTATGGATGGGATTGACTATAAACATGTATGATACTCTATCATTTAATGTTATTCCAAATCATTCTTATTTGCATATCACACCATATATTAATACTGGATTAATGCACAAAATATTCACATAAATGAAAGCATAAAAGTAGAAAAATAACAAATATGTAAGATAGTACCGGGACTGCATGCACCACTTCATTTACAAATCTTTGTTTTTAAAATGTAATTTTGAAAAGCAAATCAATTACTTGCCTTTTGTGATTCTTAATTAGTAAGTATATATGTATTGCAGAAATAAACTAGTAAGTATATAAATAAATTAGTAAGTATATATGTATTGCAGAATTATTCTAATAAGATGGATCAAAGTGTCTGTACTGTATGTAAAAAAAATGTCTAGAAAAGACAGGTTTGCTGCATAACAGCTGCAAGACCTTGACTGATCTGATTCTCCAAGTATCCACCATACCCATCTCACCACTCCACATAAAATAAGGAATCCTTAATTGGTCTATGCTTCTCCAACATGTTTTTAATGAAAAAGCAGCACATACTTCTTAGTTTGTTGGCTGGCAGAGCCCAATTTACAAAAGTGGAAGCTCCTGATAAGGAAAGACGGTACATTTGCAAAGCAGGCAAAGCAATGAATCACTGAGTGCCAGGGTTGAGCAGAATATAATTGAGTCCAACATATCTGAGCACTTTCACCATAATTAATGATAATCTGTAACAGAGGAATCTGAGATTCCAGTTCAGAGAGCTGTTTAATTAGGCCAAGTAATGAAAGCAGAGGCAGTACAAGAATATGGCCAGTCTCATGATTAATGATTTGTGCTACTGAACACAAAAGTGCTGCACCGTTAACTCCAATGCATGCTGCATCTCCCTGGCATTTACAAAACAGTGAAATACATGCAGTTTTGTATATTAAAGTTAATACACACTAACCTTTCTTGGCTACCTGAATTTTAGAAATATAGTTCTCACGAGGACATCCTCTTTTAAAAGATCTGTGTAAAGAAAAAAAAAAAAAAAACCACAAAAAAACAAAAAACAAAACCATTATGCACATGTACATATAGTGACAATTCAAAAACACATATACAACACATAAATAACACAGAAAAAAAAAATGCATTACATAATACTAAACAAAAAATACGCAGTGAACTAGAATACAGTAGTGTCTGTACTCTTTAAAAGCCTAATGAGAAGTAAAAGTGGCAGGTTTCTAAATTTAGAAATAAAATTTCGGCTAAAAATCTAGAAGGAGAGTAATTCTGCGCTCGTCTGAGCTGCAGAAATTACAGTAAAATTAATGAATGACTGATCAGTATAAACAAATACAATTCAAAGGAGTAGGATGATGAAGTCTTAAACAAATATTTGCTAAACACATAAAATGCAGTTATTTAAAACTATTTTAATCTTAACATAGCATTTTAACATAACTGCACTGAATAACTTTCAAATATCAATAAAGAGTATTTTAGACCTCCAGCCAGCTTTGTACAATGTCCTACCATCATGGATGCACACACACACACAAACCACTTATCAGACTGCAGAATATACATCTGTGTTTTTGTCATAAACAGACACTCAGAATCAAAGTTAATATTGTATTTATTAAAATCCAAATAGAGAAGAATGCTGCACACTGAAAGTACTGCTGTATTAGCCACTGTGCCATTCAGTCAAGTATTAAAATGGACATAATGAGGTGCAGTAGATCTGTTACTTAAAAGTCTACATTACATTAATAAATGGAATGCTTCAGATCCTATTCCTGCCCTTGAGGCAAACTTTTTCATATTTATTTTCTAGTAAAATGCAAGAGCCTGCAAGACACTGTAATTCCATTTTACTATGGGTGACAATGTATTTATTTAGCAATTTGATAGGTTAAAGACCAGGTGAAAATGAGCTTTGGCAAATAATATATGAGTATGCCACTGCCTAGTGATTTGCTTCATACACAGCATTTTAAAACAATTCAACAACTGAATAATGTATTATTAATCTAACAATGTTTTCTACAACAGCAGTACCGATTTTTGCAATATTAATATCATATTAAAAAAGTAAACTATGTAGATCAATTCTGTGGTGCTCTCTATCATTCTGTGATATGTATGTTTAACTTTATTCTAAGTAACTGAACAGCATTTTGCTTGCTCTCCAGTTATTAAATAGCCTAATTACTCTGGGTCATAGGTATCAAATACCTCTAATAGCTTCAGTCATAATTATCCATACCGATGTGGCTATAACACAACATGATATTAATATCACAGCTGTTGCCACACTGGAAGACGTGGCTGGCTTTTGTATTATTCAGAACCTGGAGGCAAAGCTATAATTATACAAAAGAAACCCTGGGCTTCATAGTTAATTCTTAAATATAAATACAGTATGTAAATGTAACACACAGTTAAAACTAGCCATCAAATAAAGCGGCTAAAAAAATAGCAATCATAGGTCTAGATTTCCTTTTTGTTACCAACTTCCAATATTTGCATGGAAAGTTTAAAATGTAATTAACCAAAGTACACGTACAATTAATTTGTGCAAAAATACTTGATTCATAGTATAGGTAAGAAAAATAATATCTGTATTATATTGTGATCACATAACACATACCTATTTGTATGCATTAAAAACACATTTACCTGGAAATGTGTGTGTGTGTGTGTGTGTGTGTGTGTCACATATTATATATATATATATATATATTATATATATATATATATTATATAATATATATATATTATAATTATATTAAACAAAATATATTGTTATTATTTTATTTTTTTTCCAAGCTATTCATTAATTTATTGATTGGCACCATAATCATTTGGGGCATTTTCAAAATGACACAGCTCATAACTGAAAACTCAAAGCCCTGCTTTATTGGCCTACTGAAATATATAAAAGATCATTCAGTATATAAACCCAAAGCATTAAAACAATTATGTCTTTCAACAAAGATTTTAAAAAGTACCTTAAAACTTATAAGTTAACACCAGGTGTTATCAAATTAATTTAATTTATTTAAAACAAAAAAACACTTTCCGTATACATAAAAAAGCAGAACCAGCATTTAAATATGTTGCTGATCCATCAAAGCATGAAAAAACAAAGTCTGTAAATGATTAGAGATATCAAGTGTGTATTCTTAAGAAGTAACCATAGCCAAACACACTTACATTCCATATCTTGTTTAGTTATTTCATGCTTTACTTTCTGAACTGAATCTGGCTGCCTGCGCACATGAAAGAAACTACAAAAGCTTCTCAGTCACTGCTACTCTAGTCTGGTTTCTTTTGCACTACAGCATTTGTCATTGCCAAAACAGCAGAGTTTAATTAAGTGTTGTGAGCAGCCTAGTGAGAAACGCACTTTAAATTAAACCTCTGAACATGCTGCTATTGGTTCTTCAGCTCCTGAACAATCAGCAGGGTGTTTGGCATAAATTTTGCCTCTCAGGGGAAACGCTGCTCTATGCACCTCTAGCAACTCATAAATGGTCCTGCTCTCCCAGAACAATATCTTATTACAGCACATTTAATTATTTCTTAGTTTTAAATACCAGTAGATGAATGTGCTAATTAATGTGCCTTCTACTAAACATTTTATTTACTCTTGATATATTAACGGTATTATCAGAAAATATGCTACCGTTTTAGGTCTAAAAGAATTACATGGCAAATTATCTTTTGATGCATCAAGCAATTGTTGATGCAGGAGAATACACTATTTCAACACATCAGTAATAATGGATTGTTTCAAGTTGGTAAGCATTTTAATTTTATAATGCATTTGTAATTACCTACTTCAGGAAGCAATGATATAAATCAGTAGCAAGGGTTAAGCAGAGTAAAAGCCAATATAAAAGGGCAATTGAAAAGTAACATGTGTTCATAATTTGCTTATTGCGGGATAGAAGCTTTTTTTTAAAAAAAACGTAAAGGTATTGATAGCAGTGTTACATTATGAACATAACAATATTTAAATGTGTGCTTTCTCCATATCCACTCAAGTTGTGGCATTACAAATGGCTAATTTACAGTAGGTTTTCTGATACTGAGAAAGAATTATTCTACTACCAACTGCAATTGTACTCTAGACATCTATCTTTCCTGTAAAAGTCTGGTCTAACTGTTATATTATTTATTCATTTACAGGTAGCAATAATGCATCTATAAATGCATTGTAAGGAATGCAGCTTTACATGGTAACATGTCAGTAAAACTGTATTGAAATAAAGTGTTACTGCTTGTTAATACTCCACCAAAAGTTTTTTGCAAGGTGTTGATGTTTTGTAAAGGAATCCTTAAACTAAAGTGTGTTCTAAATATGCAAGGGCCTATTTCAATGATCTAAAAATCAGAGGTACATTTAAATACTACTGCCCTAACAATAGTAAATAATTACTTGAAGGTAACGGTCGTGGATAACAAATCTTTCAATAAATTATAAACTAAAACATCAGTAAACTTGGCAAATATAAACTGTGTCCACAACAATAATGGGTTGATTTTATGTGCAATAGTACCAGTAATAGTTTTTTAAAAAATAATATCTGCCAATCCTTCTGAATTCTTATGGTATTTTATTAGAATTACTGCATATTTATAAGCTATAGTTTACTTAAAAATATCTTACTTGCTATTGTACAAACAATGGATATGAACAGCATTCTTTGTACTAAAAAGTAATTATTGACTTCACTCTGTACGTGCTGAGCATAATGGAATGGCGATAGGACAACCTAAAAATAATGTACAAATGTGTGAAGGCTAGCCTGTATGACACCAAGGGACGGGCCAAATCAACGAACGAACTTACGAACGAGGACGCAAAAGCATTCGCGGTAATAAAACACAAGAAAAATTCCAAGCGAAATCTCGCGGAATCGAAACAAGATCTTTCCACCCTTCAGAAAGCAGCTGGCGCTTGTTGACTGCAAGTGGGTTGAGAAGGGGGAGTGGTTTGCTGTCGCCAGACCAAACCTACTCAATTCCAGCTATAAATCACATCGCAAGACTTTCGCAGGACCGCATTTCATTAGTCAACTTCGAACTTGTCGAAAACTATTTTAGCAAATAGTAAAAAGAAATAAAAATAAACACTAAACATCGTTATAATTGAAGAAAAAAACACTTGCACACAACACTGAATAATTCAAAACATCTTACAGAATCAAATCTTCTTCTCATTATTATTATTATTATTATTATTATTATTATTATTATTATTATTATTATTATTATATGTTGTGTTTGTTGCACCCTTAAACGAAACACTCACAAGACAGTTTTCTTCTCCTTTTTTTTTTTTTTTTTTTTTTTTTTTTTTTGCACCAGTTCGAGTTAAGTGTTTAATAAAGCATTACGTATTATTTCTTTTATACGTACAAACAATAAACTGTATTCTATTTCTACTCACGGAGAGACTTGTGTGGAGCAGTGTCTATTTCAGTGATGGTAAAGCTTTTTAGATATATTTTCTTTTATTTATTATCTTTGTAGTAAGCGACGAGTACGTTACACTTATTTTTAAGTCCATGGACATACTCCTACGTCATCTGCGATGTCACCTGCTTCTGTTCAAATTATTCATTTCTTAAAGGCACGGTGCTCCATTACCTTGGACTTCGATCAAACTCAAAGATAGCAAATGTCAACAAACTATAATACCGTAGCGATCTGTGCTAAATGTGTGTGTTGCTCTCTCATTCCCGCCGTTTGTGTGTCACCTTGCATGAATCTGTGAGTAAAGAGAGTTTTGAGTCTATGCAGTGAACTGTGTGTAAAACACATATAAAATAATTTACAGATAGTTATATTATGTGTTCCAACATTTTGTATCGTATAATGATGGAAGAATGAACTACAATATGCAACATTCTATGTAACAAGCACTGTACATACAAAATATTGAACAGTATGAAGATGTTTCTTGAGAGCTCACAGTGGTTTTGTTATGCACAATCACAGAGCTGAGGTCACCATGCCTTTGGAATTAGAAATTGACATCTATTTTCACAGCAGTGTTGACAAATTCGTGGGAAAAATGAATGTCAAATACCACAGTTAATTTTTTTTTCAGTTTGACAACACAATCTGGATGTTTTCCGCTTTGTGTCAGAGAACACAAAGGTAGTTTAGTGCCAGCTAAGCTTCATTCATAACGCATACAGAGCTTGTTTAGTTGTGTCTTATGAATAATATATTATATATATATATATATATATATATATATATATATATATATATATATATATATATATATATATATATATTATAATATTGACAATGGCCAAATGAGCAAGTCAAAGGTTCACTTTTTTTTGTTCAAAGATGACGACTAAGTTCTGCTTGACTATGCCTTGTTCATAATGATACAGTTATCAATCTTGTTTGTATCATATGAAACATATGTTTTCATTTACAGAGTTAACTTACAACTGCCCATCCATTAGTGGCCTGGGTGATTTAAACAGCATTCCCTGTAGCAAGGTTGCTCTGTGAAACTCCTCAAAGAAACACAGACAGAAGGGCACATTAAAAGCTCTGTACATATGCAAATAAACTCCACTAAACCGATATAGACCTCTGTTATAGAAATAGAGATTATTAAAATATACAAAAAATTTATTAGGAAGATGACAGTGGCTCATGATCTTTTGTGATAATTACCATCATCCCTAAATAAAAAGTGTTACTTGAACTGAGTTGCTGAATTATACATTTAACTTTACATTAATAAAATATTACCATGGTCACTGTCATCATATATAATTAATAATGTGCATTATTTTTCAGCATGCTATCGTCATAGCGGTATGGTGAAGGAATTCTATCTACACTAGACACATGTATGTGCACTTATATATGCACCTAATTCATATTTACAATTTCATTGATTTGACTTAATCACATGTCCTAAAGTCATGGCCTGTTTAGGAAGAAAAAATGACAGAAAATATTAAATGAAACATGCAAGCAAGACCTTGTTATTTAAAGCTTCACACTTCCACCCCACTGTTCAGCACCCTCTTCTGTTTGACAAGCTCACTCTTGCTCTCTCATGCTCTCTTTTTGAACTGATGATTGTTTGCAATGTAATGTTCATTTTCTTATAAACTGAAAAATATCCATACCTCCAAAAAAAAGGTAAATAAAAATACATACCTCTTTTTTTTTTTTTTTTGGCCGGTCGCTGTCTTTAATAGCTTAGATGGTGCCAAAATTGTCACCTGGTCCAAAACTTTCCACAAGTCTACACTACTGTTTTAAATATCTGTATTGGATCTTCCAATCGGCTTCTAACCCTAAATATTGTATTAGACTTTAACAAAGGCATGGTGTGCTGCCACCTGCTGGATCGTCATATTATGGAGCGCTCATTATACAGTTAGATCCAAGGGAATGCTAGTCAAGCCTAGCACATACATCTGTGTTTTTTCACAATGTAAGAAGATGCATTTATATATTTTTTAATTTGATTATAGTTAATTCAAATATGTTTAACAATATAAATATACATTATTACATGTAAAAGTACATGTCCCACTGGCAGCTTAGGCATGTTATTGTATGCGAATAGTTATTGTTTATAGTTCATATGTTTTACAGTTTACAGCTGTATCTTTTTTCAAAATGATGAATGCATCTTTTTATTTGACTTGTATTGTTTTTCTCTTGTGCAGATTAAAAGTGTCCCTAGCCATCCCCTCACAATAATTTAAAAAAAAAAATGTTACATACAGTAATTCAACATCTTTTTCGAAAAAGGTTTCAGACTAAGTAGGTCTTTCAAAACACCATGTTGGTTGCATAGCAGCATTGCAACAGTTAATAATGAATTATCTGCAGAATGTAAGACATTTTTTATCCTGAAAGCATCAAAGTACAAATTCTGGTGGTCCCAAAATGTAAGCAATGCAATTTATATTTGCTGCATGTAGCTCCTGATCTCAGTGAACTTTGTAGCAGCATCTATTATATGCATGAGTCCTCTGACCACAGGCAGCTGTATCACATGTGTTGAATACTGCATATAAAGAAGACAAACAACAAGCCTGAGGGCTGTGGAAAGAGATTCTTGGTAGGGATGTTTTGCTTGTAATGCTTTTTTACTGTGTAGGTTTGTATTTACAAGTCCATAAACTAGTTTACATTATGATAGCATATGCATATAGTATCTAGTTGCTTTTGTAGATACTTTGGATTATATATTATGATATCCACAGGAAAAAAAAATTTCAGTATGTTAATTAACTATTTTTTAAAAATGTATTATTATTATTATTATTATTATTATTATTATTTTATTATTATTATTATTATTATTATTATGCTATTTAAAAAAACAGTTATAGTGAAATTAGTAATTGTATTCACGTGACAATGGAAAGATTAGTCACATTTCAATATTAAGCAAAGGAGAACAATATGAAATAGATGTACTTATATATTTTACCACAAGAAACTTGTTGACAACATTCGTTCTTTTAATGAGTAACCTTTTACAACTGCTTTCTTTAAATTCGAGGATAGTACTGTGCTTTATTTCTAATGACATGTATAACACATACAATTTAATTACAGTATATAGCAACTACACTGGAGTACACACCTGCTCTATAATAACTCAATTATCTGTTTGTATAAAAGTCCAGTTATTACCTTCATTATTTAAGAGGTGTGAAGTACAGCTGGACAATTGTATTATATAATAGACAATGGTGTTTTTGATAGGCTATTACGCAATGGATGTACCTCAAAGCTGTTCTCAGTATGTGTGTTGTACACCATGTGAGCATTATGGTCTAAATATTATGGTATACCACTTTGAATTTTGAGACGTGGAAAACCAAAATAAATAACTAAATGAATACATTAACAAATTGTATTAATTTATTTAATAACATTTAGACTGTATTGCTAATTCATTTATCAGCTGTCAAGGATACATTTATAGCACAAATACACATGATATAAGCTATTTGCTCCAACCCGGTGAACTGACAAAAAAGACCCTAGGTACAGCAAAATAACAAGGGAAGTATACTCACACATTATGCATGTGACAATGTGCGTGTCAAAGCTGACAGCTCTGACATGTTAGCTCTAAGAGAAATCCATTCTCCATGCCTTTCTTTATATTGTGGTTATCAAGTCTTCAGTAGACATGGAGTTAATAAGAAACCACAGCACTCACTTGAACCTGAAAAAGTTACAGGTACACTGTTCTCTTAGCTGACTTTTTTTTTGTTTCTTCAGTTGTATCTGAGTGATCAGACAGCCACTACATGCAGTACATGCACCATGGTTATTAACTAGACCAAAAGCCCAAACCTCATTGCAGCTGGCATGTAATTCTTTACAATGTCTGCCACATTAACAGTGTTGGGTTATCTATTCAACAGCTGACTGAGCTGGGCTCTCATGCTCTTCTCAACAGCCATGTAGTAAGAAGTGATGTCAATTGTACTACTTCATGGAACTGTGACATATGCTTCACAGCAACCAGTCATCTATATAAACCAATTTTAAGAGCAAAATTGCATGGTGCTTCAACTCAGTTGTAAGCACAGTGATATCCACTCAAAGCTGATACATGTAGTGCATTTCTCTGGAGCTTTAAAGAACAAGTTCCTTACATTGGAGACTTCTACTCCACAAATTAGCCCTCTTGATGTGTTGGCTATAGAGCAGCAGCTTCAACAACATCCAAATTTTTTTGTCTTCTTTTTTTGTAGGTCTTGTAGGACCAATGCAAGCTGCCTGCCTCCACTTGTTTTAGTCCTTTTATCCAAAGATCTATAGAAAATTGCTTGCTGATAACGGGGAAAAAAATCCAGCTTAGTATATCGCCACTTAACACATCCTCAATTACCAAGCTAATTAAAATGCCCTGTGTGTTCAGCTATGTGTGTGTGTGTGTGTGTGTGTGTGTGTGACTTTGGGAAAACATGCATATGGGTGTGTAATGTAAATATTGATATAAGATACTGGTATACCGAATAAAATATAAAAATATTTCAACTGATATATGTGGGTATGCCTCTAGACACAGACAGAAAAAAAGGAAATTAAATGCCCAGCAGGTGGCTTAAGAGCATATACTTATCCGGGTACTAACATATATTTATATGTTGCTCCCAGGCCAATGCTAACCTTAATTAACAAATTCCTTAATACAGGCCTCATAGAACTTAAAGGCAAAATATTGTCTCACCCTCAAGCTTGGATATTCTCTATTATTATTGTGTGACTAAGAACTCTGAACAGAATGTAACTGCTGTTTCATTGTACTGCACTAAAAGCCACTAAAATGTTCTGACCCATGTTTATGACACTTTAATTCATTGATCTTTTAAACTTCCCCCAATCTAGAGTCATTTTAATGCTAAATGATAGATTATCATTTCAAAAGGTACAAGCTATTGAACACTATTAGCTCTATATTTAAAAAATCATAATGTAATTGATTTATAAATTGATTTATTAAAGTTAATTCAAGTGTTTCATGAATTAATCATATACAAATTAATTTACTACTTTTACTAGCTATTGTGTGATTAACTAATGATATATATTAATCAATTTTAATAGGAATTCAAACTGTATTGTTTAGCTAATTTGTCACTTTGTTAAAGAAAAAAAAAAGAGAAAGCTTTGATTTACAACTTGCAGGTTTAACTATTCTAAGAAATGCAGACATCTTCTGATGCTACTGATCCTGTCTGGCCCCAGTGTACCTGAAAAAGCTTTGACGTGAAGTGATTGTGGATCTTATTTTTGAACCAGAGAACTCCCTTTGCTGTAGTGCATCTATGAGGAACTATCATTTGTAAATCATTATTAATCAAAAAGAGAAGGCACAATGAGTATAATTTTTTAATAGAAATTGTTAGACTTTCTTATTTAAGCACTTGTATGGAAAATATTGTGATAGCTTTACATGAAAACAAAAAAAACTAAACAAGTACTCCAAAAAAAGAAAACAATTAGATAAACATTTGAAAATTGTCTGTCATTGATTTATTTATTTTTTTAGTACTGTTAAAGGTGCAGTATAATAGCTCTAGAGATGCTTTTCAACATTCAATTAATAGCCGTCAATGTCTCGAAGCTATTGATTCATTGAGTAAATGTAAGAATAACAGCCTAGCTATAAACTAGTTGTCTATAGTGATGACATCATAAATTATTTAAAAAGGCCATATTCACTGTGACCGTGGAGCCATCAATCATAACAGATGGTGATGACAAAAAGAGACTTCAGTGACTTCCTATCAGCAGTGAGAACAATTCTATCTCACAGGTAGCTGTGAAGAGCCAGGATGACCTGATGTCACTCACATTGTTGCTCTAGCCTTTGAACACCAAGACTGGTTCCTCTCAATCTGAGAATGGAATGAGTAAATAAATTCTCAGTTTACCATCACTCTCCTTCAGAGTGCACTCTTCAATTTGTCTAACAATAAAGGGGGCAGGATAGCAGAAAGCTAAAGAATAGATGACTTTTTTATAGAAAGCTTGAATTGAGCTGTAAAAGACATTTTTATATGGAACTGGGGTGTTCTTTAGACAAGGCACCTTTGGAACAAATTCTGTTGTTGCTTCATACATTTCTTGCATGCTATTTTTGTGTGTGTGTGTGTGTGTGTGTGTGTGTGTATATATATATATATATAATTTCTTCAGAAATGTGTGTCTAATTATTTATTTATTCACACTATGTTATTTTATTACAGAACATATATATATTTGCTTTCAGAACAGCACATGAAACATCAAATCATGAAATTATGCTTTTAATATTATATGTTTATAATTTAAGTTGTAGGCTTGTATATATTGAATTTAAACAGGCTTTGCCAATCTTTTTAAGTGGTTTAGAATAGTTCTTTAAAAAAACTAATAACCATGGAGTCAGTAAGGGAGGTTTTTTTTTTTCTTTTTTTCTGTAATCCCAGTTTTGTTATGCACTGTAAAAACATATGCTTCAATTCCCATAAGTCACAGCAACTAACTAGGGCCAGTTGGGGCTCTTCAACCAGTTATTTTTCTGTAGAGCAGCCAAATGTGTCCAGCCAAGTGCAAACTGTCCAGCTGCCCCCCAAATTTCACAGGGGCGTCTGCTGTTTCCTATCCTCGTAAAGTATTTGAGAAATGAATCTGAAGCTACTTCAGGAACATATGGACATCAAGAGAATATCTGGTAACACCTTACAAGTCTCCGTTCATATGAATATAGTGTAGAGCAAGAGTATTAATATGTTATATTTCTTATCATTTAAAGATATATGCAATATGTTATTATACTTTGGGATAACTTAATTGGTATTCACTAATACAATATATAGTCATTTTTGGAAGATTTTCCCACAATTCTTAGTTTTATATTATATCTATTAAAGCTGGTATGGTCTAAAATGTGCCTTTTGAACGCAATAAGTGAATAATAAATTATTTCGGCTTATCAATAAAGATGTCTGTTAAAATAAAGTCTGGTGAAAGTGTCTTTGAGTTTGTTTAAAAAAATACAAGAAAAATACCATAACTTTGATTAATAATTGATTAAATAATTCATTCACACATCAAAGACAGGAAGACGAGCTGCTCCACTGAAAGGCTAGGCTGTCAAATGGCACTTTGTTGTCTTAAATGTTTCACAGATCTGTAGCTTTACATATCAAGCAGTGCATTAAGGTTTGAGGTTGCAAGGTATGGTCTTAGCAAAGTGGTAACATTTTGTAATAATGAAATGAATACTTACAATTAAAACATGGACATCTGGAAGATTATCATAGGAATATGATTGCTTCCTCTCCATTTCACACAAATTTATGTTTAATCTCTATGAGTGGAAGTCATTTGATCTAAACTCTCGTCAGCATTAAGATCAATTTATACTAGATATATGAAGGTTGCAATCTCTGTACAGTAAATTATACTGCTTATTTATAATTTTATTTTATATTAAAGTAGAACAGTCATAGTGCCTTTCACATTTCTTAATTACTTTCTATATTTCTCTGAAATGACATGCTCTGATATTGTAAATATAAACAAATGTAAAAAAACAAACAAACAAACAAACATACTCAATTATTAGTCAACTAATGCAACTGATTTATATCTTCCATTTGTGTCCCCAATTCTCAAATACATCAAAGACAAAACCAGTGAAAACAGTATTTTATTGAAACATGACTGATGTGAAGTTCCCTGCTAGGAATCATCGTTTTGTAGATCTTGTACATATATAATTCATGCAGGCGAGCAATCAGCCAGTAAACATATTTTTTAGTCAGGAGTGAACAGCCAAATGAAAAACACAATAAGATTGCAATTGCTATTACTATATATATATATATATATATATATATATATATATATATATATATATATATATATATATATATATATATATATATAAATTACACATGTGCACACTTACAAATATGTTATGTAGAAGGTGTTCTTTATCATTATTAGTACCTGCTACTGTTTGATGTAGATCATCCAGCTAATTAGTTAACAATGAAGAATAGTATTCTTATAATGATTAGTGCTGAGGGGGTTGACGGTAAAAAGAAAAAGGCTTAATTCACATCATTTCAAAGTCTAAAAATAGGTATTTCAAGATATTTCACAATTAAATAGTTCCTCCAGAAAAATTTGATTCTGCGATCGCAATGGGTGGAGGGGGTTCACAAAATTAGCCCCTACATGCAGAATTTTCAATGCATAGCGAAAAAAAAAAAAAGAAGTTGTGAGCATATTACCCAGCAAAGGGTGCATTTCACGGAAATCACGGGAAACAAAGGCGCTATAATAATATATTTCTCATTATACTTCAAAGGAAAGATTCCCTGCACTCTGATTGACTGATTCAGAGGAATAAAATCCCTACTATATGCCCTTGTTTATAACCGCATCACAGAAACCAGACTAGATCCAGCCAATGTGAGCGATGATAATAATAATAATAATAATAATAATAATAATAAAAACTTGCACAATGTTTTCTTCCGATCTTTGTTCTCTGTTTATTCAAATGAAAGTGTGCATTTTTAAAAATGCTGTTTTGTACAAAAATTTTATAGAGAAGCTCATATACAACATTGTTATAATAGAGGACCATACTTTGTAAAAGGACACATAAAAAAGGATACATATTATTAATGCCTTCTGTGTTAGGTCTTATTGCTTACATAGTTTTACGTTTTACGTTTGGTTTTACATTTGTGTTTATGTGTTGTTCATGTTAGAGTGAATTAGCTGAAAGGAGTCTGAACACTCCCGTATTTTGGACAAAGATGGGTATATTTAAGGTGTAGCTGGTTAAGACTGAGAAACTATCAGATGACCTGAAATGGTTTCTTTAGTTCAAGCACTAAGGGTCCTATTTTAGGAGCATCAGGCACAGGGTTCAGTATCTCATCCTCCCTCTGATAATGTACACATTTGTTTTATAAATGTCTAATGGCGGTTCCCTGCCGATTTGAATGGAGGTATATGTGGTATGGTGGTAAATCTGACTAGTCTTGTGATGTATCGTTGGTTTGCGTATATAACTGGTTCTGACTGCTTCCCGCCAAGGTAGCCCCTTGGCTTTCTGTACTGGGGAAAGGTGGCAGTTCCTGTGAACTGTTTATAGGAGAATTCTAAATGTCACAGTGCATCAGCCCTTAAAATGTCTAAGAAATCAGTGAATGGGAGAAAGCTGATCTCTTTAGTCCCTCTTTAATTTTATAACTTGAAAATTATTTTTAACCCTAATCCACCACACCCCAATGCCTACTTACACCACAATACAGATTCACAGTTAAATGCACTTTTTACTTTTTGTTATAAATTAGCTATTTTCAGAGCAAAATTATGAATATTTTAATCCCTAAGATTAGGTGAATGCTGCAGCAGACACTGAAGAACAGTGGTGGCCAAGAGACCACTAGGGATGAGGATGTGTGAGGTAAAATATTTTTGGAGAATCTTAAGGAAAACCTGAACCCATTCATTATTAGTCTCATATAATATATATTTTTCCTAAGCTGGTTACCTTTAAATTGGATGGTGATGGTGGTCTTAAAATAAGAATGTCTTCACAACTGAAAATAACTTAGATCCTTACTTATACCTAAGATCTGCAATGTGCTAAAAGGAGGGACAACTTAATAAAAATCATACACAGTATTACTATTTTGTATTCTTCTTCTCAAGGGGGCCAGCTATACAGTGTTTGCTCTTGTATAATGAATAGCACTTCACTACAATCCAAGTAAGTACAGTATAAACTGGAAAATATAGAAAACTACAGTACTGCAATACATAACTGTACTACATAAAGATATTTAGAGTATAAAATTGCTTTTTACGCTTTAACACTGTTCAAACTGCTATGAACAGGGGGAAAAAAAAAATCAGCTAAGATGTTTTAGTTTGAAATGTCTCTTACTGAGAGCTGCCACCTTCAAGAGGGGCTTTGAGTGACAGCAGTGATCCTTGAGGTGGACCTCTCTCTGGCACCTTCCCCAGCAGGAACCCGTGAACCACTGGGCCTGCAGGACTTTCCCCTGCTGTGTAGGCCAGGCTTGTGGATTTCCTCCCTTCTATGGCCTCTGACATGCTGAGTTGGCACAAACTCAAATACAGATATAATGGTTAGGATACATCCTAAATGAGGCACATAGCCATAATTGATGTGGCAGGGACGTCACCATCAATCTATAGCACTCTGTCTACTTCGCAGTAAGCCCAATACAGATAACTCAAAAATCATCATGCAGATGCTGCATACTGTTCCAAGTCAATTAGATCTATCCCATCTCTTCCATGTATTTTTGTAAATAATCTCTAGAAGACACCCAACATGTGCACTTATCTACCTTAGTACATACATTCTGATTTCCCTATGCTCTCTGATGCTATATTTATAGAAATGAATAGCAGCAACAATATCTCCTCCTACAGAAACCTCATTATGTATGAAAAACAGGAAAGGCTGGAGATTTTAATATTTATTCGGATATATGCCTATCTTTCGCGACATATCTCTGGCACCGAACAGTATTAAAAAAAATTAGAATTACTGTATAATATATTTTGTCACCAGAATCTCAAGAGACCATCACATATTTGGATAAAATATGTCTTCAGTGTAATATATAATCTAAAATACATTAGCTGTGTCTCGTTTTAGAATGTCAATGAGGCTGGATTGAGGACACTTTCAACTAAGGCATTTCATTCAACCCTTAAAATACACTTTTCACTTTTTTTTACATTGTGCATAAGACGTTAACTTGAATCAAGTATTTTGTATTTCATATATTTAAGATATGGAGACAGCATCTATGTACCCCTGCTGATTCTTTAACATTATGTTATGGGAGAAATTACATTGTGCTAAAACAGCAAGCAAAGGAGCAAAGCAAATACAAAGCTAAACATACAATAAAGATGGCCCAATAAAGATTTTTTAAAGTCTTTTGGGGGAACTTCAAGCATTAATTTAGGAGAATGATTAATAATCTAATTTTAATTCAGAAGATTTAAATGAACCACAGAGGTAAATCTAATAACGTTTGTACATCAGTTTGCTCATTAACAGCTGGTCTGCCTGGCATTTTATTTTATTTTATTTTATTTATTTATTTTTTCTTTGGGGGTGGGGGGGTTGGTTGGGGGTTTGCTTAATGAAGTAAAGTGGTTAATACTGGCATAGTCTTAAAATAGGAACTGACTAAAATGAAGACTTTCTGTGATTAACACATACTGTTCTTTAAAGAATAATACTGCTTGTTCATCACATGGTTTTATAGATCCAATCAGTAAATAAAAAGGCTAATAAAAAAAAAAAATTGTAGAAAGTAACACAGTTTAAGGCACATTAAGATACATTTTAAATAATATACAGGACTAAAAAGTTTTGAAATGTAGAACTGGAGCTATTTATCTTAGCAACTATGAAAAAGTAATACAAGATCCACAGTAAAATAAGATAAACATTTTGGCTAGATGTCTTCTCAAAATCAAAATGTGTTCTCAGTTTTGGAAATTACACTGCACAATGGTGTGTTTTAAGGATGACAGTGATGTATAAAAAAATTGACGGCATTATTGTTTGATGGTAGTTTTAATGACTTATTCAATAGTCATTCAAATGATCTTGAATCTAGCTGTATGTGTGTGAAATGTTGTGCTCCTAGGAGTTTCCTGCCAGGTGAATAGGGGTGTGCACAAAGTTGGCCCCTAAACCTCAAAATCTGTACATTTGAGTGGATGCCTACAGGTTATGATGTCATAAACAAGCAAGCAACTGGGCAATTGACCAAAAAGTGTGGAGGACAAGAAGGCTTTCATTGAGGAGAGGAGAGTGGAGGCATAAAACTACCTCTAGGCTCTAAATGGCATAGCAAGCACTATGAAAGTGAATTACAATATATATATATATATATATATATATATATATATATATATATATATATATATATATATATATATATATAAAACAACCTAAATAAATAACTGGAAACCTAGTTTAGCTACAGAATAAATTATTTTATTGATTTATTTTGTCCTTTGGCAATTAAAATGTTTCTTTTTTTTAACTGTGTGCACACACACGCTTTTATAAAGGTAACAGTTAAGACATGAAGCCACACAAAAAACACTGTACCCACTGAGAGATGTTTTGTTGTAAGGTATTTTCCCTGCATGACATGTTCAACATCACAAGCAGAGCTCCTCATTGAAAATGGCACATACAATGCTTCCATCTGCTTACTAAAAGTGTCTAATCTGGGAACATGTTATCCTTGCAGACAGTGGAACCCGGATAATTAAGCTGTTAACCATGTACTTTTATGGTCAGCATAGCTATACATCTTTGTCTTATCACTACCACTCCCTCTTGTTTTCCACAAATCTCAGAGGAGGTAGATGAATGGCACTTGACACCATCCAGCTTTACAGATGATGGATTCGACACAGAGGTACCAGAGGAACGCCAGTTCAATTACATGCTTTTTGGAGAATCATAGATTTCCTTAAAAAAAAAAAAAAAAAACCATAGAATAGTTGCTGTTGATATTTGTGTTGCCAGGGAGCTCTAAGTAACAAATACTCTAAAATGAAACAGTTGTGACCCTTCACAGAGTATACATTTTTCACATTTTTAATATTACATTAATATTCTAAATGCAGTTTTGAATGGTTTACGAGGATACATTTATCTGTATTTCTAGTAACTTTAATCATGCAATCAAAACAGGCATTTGACAATTAAATTCAACAGGTTGCACTAATTTCGATAAAAGAACTTTATCCAACATATCACACAATATGTTATGATGGTCCACAAGAGCACCATCCCAATTGACAGTCTCTCTGGGGTGGCCAGTCAGGATGGGACTGTCCTGTAACCGTCTAAGGGTGGTCCCTTTAGGTCAGGGTTCAGACACTTTGACAAGGAAATATTGGCAAGTTGCATTGCTGCTGCCAATGCCACATACACTGTGAGCTAAACCGAAGGCTTCAGTGCCTGTATCTGAGAGAAGGACCCTCCACTGCCCTGGCTAATTACAATGATGGCCATAATAAACCTTAGAATCCGGTTTAAACATGATAACATATATTGATGAAACAGCACTCAACAGAACAGAATAGTATTGATAAAATATAAAATACTTATGAAATTAAATCCTCTTAACACCAAGACAGTGGTTTTCAGACTTTATACAGATTTTATTTAATAGAAACACTCAATCAGGCCAACAGACAGATTTTTTTTTTTTTTAAAATGATTCTTTATTTGCAGCCACGGATTGATATGTGTGTATGATTGTATATTTCGCCACCAGGTGGAACAAAACCCTAAGTAAAAATCCCATAAAAACACTGTATCACCATTTCCTTAAAGGCTGAATTATTTTATCCATAATCCTTTGCACATCCAATACAGCAACTACTGAAGTGCTATCTAGTGCAGGAAAAGAAAAGGTAATATTGGTCTTCGATAGTAATATTAACCTGTACGAATTCTCCCTTAAATCAGCTATCCGTTTTGGGCACAGTGATATTCGTGATAGTGTTGTATCGGCTTTAATTCTGCGTTTCACAGCTCTTTTATGAAGTATTATGAGTGGCAAACCAGGCTGGCCTATACAATAAGCCAACCAGACATCTTCTGTCTGTTTTAATAGGCCAGTGTTTCAAGCTTCTGTGTTCAGTAGTTGATTTATAGGCTGATTTTAACCTTCATTCGATACAAATCCTGATGAAAATGCATGCGATTATGACTGTATAAGGGCTGTTGGGGTAGTCTAAACCCTATTTGTGTATTTTGTGGGTATCAATCATGTTTGGCTTTTTAGCTTGGAAGTTTAATGAGAGTGCCAGGTAGTGCATTCTGGGAGTTTTAAGTCACCTTGTTGCAGGGTGGAATTGACCTTCACTTCCAATAGAGTGCATGCACGCTTTATAAACAGATTAAAAACCGACTGTATCAACTTGCTAATATTGTGGGGGGAACAGTACACCACATACAATTTAATTTTTTTTAGAAAATAAATGTTATAGTAAATAAAACAAAACATGTTTTATGATGAAATTGTTACATTATGTGAATTCTAGCAATTTATATATATGCAAGTTGAAGGTCTTGTATTAGGAAACGTGAACTTTGTGTTTTATTTGATATTTAACACATAATCTGAAGTTGTGGTCTCTGTATAATCACTACAGAGGGCAGCAACACACAATACAGCTCTTTAACAGAAGATAATAGCATAGCATGTATGTTCTTTGGGATAATAGACATTTATAATGTCAAAGTAATAAGTGAAAGCATTAGAGTCTGTTTTTAAAAAAATATAGTAGGCAAAAAAAAAAAAAAAAAAAAACTATGATGAAACCCCCTTGTTGCAGTCTTTAAACATTGCAATTTACCAAAGAAACACCATACAGTAGTTTAGTTTAAGGCTTTTGAGTAAAATATTTGAATGTATAGTGATTTTGTCATAAAACGAACGAGATTATTGCTGATTAAATACAACTTAAACACTCTAGCAAGAAACAGTTAGGGATGATCATGTCACAAATGTATTTTAATAGTAATTATTTTCACTCAATCAATTTACTTCATATTGATTTACCTGGTACTTTATGAACAAGGTGTTTACATCTCAGCGGACCTATCCCGAATAAATAAATAAATAAATAAATAAATCGAATTCAATTGTTTTACATAGACCTACATTATTTCCCTGCTTCCATACAATTTGCATGGGATATCCCCACCCAAAACTTGTCACATTTCTCTTTCTTTGTCTGATTCCTGCACAATCACACAGACTACCCACATGAAAGATTTGTGCTCTAAATTTTCATATTTTGGCTTTGTGTGGAATAGAACTCGTTGTGTGAAACGTGATCTATCTGCATAAGCAAGAGCAAGGCACTGTTTGAACTTACTGCCAGACAGGAAGGTCTGGGTTACCTTGCCAGGTGAGTTATAAGCACAGTGGTTCACAAATTCAATCATCCGATGGAAGCAGGACCACAAGAAGGATCTTCTTTTTAAATGACCCATATTTATCAGTAGGTATATGTTTCCTTGTCACTGCATTACTATGTGACCAAAACAAGCATGCTTCTGTCACTAAATAGTGTTTCAAATGCCCTGGTCCTCAAGTTACCTTTGTCCTGTTGCAGGGGAGAATCAAATGTCATAATTTACACTTACATTTAAATGACATACTCAACCTCTCTTCAGTTTTATTGTTATTGTGCAGGGCAGAGATTTTGTGCCACTCATTCCCCAAATGTGCAGCTTAACCACTGTACAGAAGACTACACGTCCAAAGCAAATCCTTTAAACACTGCACAAAAGAATAATTTGCACAAGCAGTTTTTAACTTAATATTGCAGTAGTATGACCCTCTAATGGCAGTGCATGATACATGATGCATCTTCAGTATGCTATCAACTTCCTTAAACATGTCAAAAAAAAAGAAAGTCTATTTGTATGTTTTTAGATGTTAAAATAATCTCCAGACGAGAGGGGACATCGCAACTGAAGAGTATTGCTTATTTTCTTGGATGATCCCAAAACAAGATGAAAAGTATCGCACAAACATTAGTATATTTGTTTCCAAACACAAATAAATTCAACCACAACCAATTAAATAATAATGGCTAAATATTCCAACTTAACAGTTCTGATTATTCCACAAAGAAGGAGGTCAAGGTAGAGCAGAAACAGATTGAATCAAATAAACCCTCAATCTTTCTCCAAACAGCTTTTTCATCCTGCTGCATGTACATTCATCAGAAGAAGAGGCACAAAAAGCACATCCAAGGTTAATCTTCTATGATGGTTAAAAAACGTTGTGATACGCCTGTTGAATAAAGAATTAAAATGGAACAAACCATGCCATTTATCCAAATTATTTTTGGGAATTTTATCATGAATTTTCAACCTAGGTTACCTAGGTTACCCTTCCTACCAAGGGTTTATCCTTAAAAAAGGTCCTTGCCATGCTTTCTCCTGAAAAATGGTCAATTTATTCCTGAAGGTAATAGCCAGCTATGTTGAGGCAAGTGACAGTGTAAGAGTTCAATGCATTTTATAAAGTGCTTCAGAATCTCTAAATGTACGAAGAATTGTAAAGCATCAGTTATTCACTCATAATGAAAAGCATAACAGGTACTGAGTCGAGCACCGGCTTTAGATTTTGCTTGAGGTGTTTTTACTGTGAATTAAAATACAGCTTTCTACTTATATAAGAAAGTGGAAAATTCATCACATTCTCATCCTTAAGTAAATTTGCTAGCAAACATTGACAAACTCTTCTCATGGCCTGCTGCATATCAGATAAACTCTGACAGAAACTGCATTTGCCTTATATACAACAGTATTGATTATATACATATATATATCAACATGGTAAACATAATCTGAAATACACTGGATAAAATACAGACATAACTTTGTACTTTATGGAAGAAAAGATACAGTAACTAGATTTGTGCAATAGATATCTTGAATTTCATGCAATCAATTGATTAATATAAATCTACAGAATGAAATTCAGAAGCTACAGCGATGAAAGAAATGTTGTCACTTTCCAAATATATTGTACAATGTTCATAAATCACATTAGATTTCAGCATTCTAAGTCCGAAATTGTGAAACAGGAGTTCTGATGAGTAAAATGGTTAAAATCGTAAAAATGAATGCTTTAGTTTAACTGTCCTTTTTATCTAAAACATAGAAGAATTATGGTTAGAGAATACCAAACATGCCTTCAGACAGACAAAAAATTCTTCAACCCCATTAACTTGAAGCACTTTTGTCAAGTCTCAGAAAATCATATCATGTGAAGACATTTTTTAAAAGGCAAAAATGTAACCATCTAATTAAGTGGTATGTGATTGGCTGGTTCATGGACTCTGTGACAGTTATGACAAATACATATATTGTCACAGTCTTAACCTCACATCACAGTTTGTAACATGAAGCTGGTATTTCTAGTGAAATGCAGAACACTACGAAACATAGCTTCACCTTGTCTAATGCGTTCCCTTTAATTTTTTATTAAATGCCTGAACATATGCCAGTCTAGAATATTGTAATAGGTACAAAATGTCAGCAGAAACATTCAAACTCCTAAAATGGACATCATTTTATAAATTTGTAATGAATTGTAATTGTTTAAGAAAAAAATAAATTAGAAAGATTTTCTTCTTTGCAATTGAACACATTATGCAGCCACCAATGCTAGAATCTATCAGCGAAATTGGCATATAAAAGCTAAACAGAAAAGGACTATGAATAATGAAAGAGCTTTTATGTGAACAACTTTTGTTGGTGGTGATTCTAGAAAACTTCCAAACAATTGGTCTGTTAAAGATACAGGATAAGGTACGTTCCATCCAAAGCATGTCCAAGCATTTTCTAAGTAAAATCTTCAATAAACTATAATAATCTTAAATCCTTTCAATGAAAATGACTCTGAATCAAAAGAATAAATACTATCCAGAAATTCTTAAGTTAACAACACTATATACAGTATCATACAAACTGAATCATGCAAATTGCAAATCAATGCAATTATAAATCTTAGGAAAAACACATAATTATTCACTTTCATTATATATATATATATACACACACACACACACACACACACACACACACACACACACACACAGAGTAATCTTCAAAATACATTAAAGATCATATAGTATTGTGTTTATAGTTTTGATATTCATAAACAATCCCACACGTTACTGATTAAGTCATATGTCAGCAATGAAATGCTGGTTCAGTGCTTTTAGATTTGTCAGGACTACGGCAGATTATTCACTATTTCTTCAGCCACCACACAGTACAACCACCTTCCAGTCAGGTTTGTGGGCAACCATCTTTAAATGCTTGAGCTGTTTTATGTGGCCATGACAAGATTTGCAATTCGCTCAGTTTATTTACACACCATCACCCCAACTACACATCACATCAGAGTGGCATGGTTGTAGCTGACCCCAGGGTAGTCCCTGTCTCCGTCGATCCAAGTTTATCCTGCACCGAGACTGAACTACCGTCATGCAATACACGATGTAAGCACGCTATTTCATGCCAAAATAAAACTAGCAAAAAAGCTTGTCAGTGGCCATTTTCTAGCTTTGCAATGACAGTTTCAAGACAAATCTGTCAGCTGTTCAGTATTTCTTTCAAGGACATCTAGCATGGCAAAATATTAGATTCAACATATTTATACAAATCAGTTTGAATTATATTTTCATCTGTAAACATATTGGTTATACTGGGTATTCCATATACAATATATGTACTGAACAATATTATTTATTGGAAACACACTTCTGTATTTATGAATAAAAAAATAAATAAAAACTCCTGCTTGCTGCCACATATATTTCTGCTTTGTTGATAACCATAATTCTATGGTAAAAATGTTTTTTTAAATGCTAGCGCAGAATAGTCAATAACATAGAGAAATTAACTGTTTCATTGTTCATGGGCTATGGCATACACCTGGTCATTATTTATAAAGATATTATTGTCCACCACATTCTCAAGATGTACTGCAATACAATGGAAATTAATATTTAGGATATTTTAACATGAAGAACTGATACATCTCAGTCCTAATTCATCCTGTTACTTTCATCATTGCAGGACATGTAGTTATGTTGTAAAAGTGCCTTCCATGTATTTTATTTTTAACCCAAAAACCTGCTTATTACCCAAACAAAAAGCAGATAAAAAGTATAATTTAAATACCAAACCACAGTTTATGTAATAGCCTATAAAATGATATTTAAGTGGAGTTTTAAGCACACTTCTGATGGATGCTGCAGCCTTTTACTGGTAAATGCTTTTCTCTTTAAGTAGTGATTATGAGTCCTAGGTGAAGAGGTCTTGTGTGCAGGTCTGCCTGTAAGGCTTACTTCCAGCTGCCAATCTTTACTTTGCAAAGAAGCAAACGCCACATAGCACGTTATTCATACTCTGGCATGCTATAACTATAAAAATAATTTCCACAAGAAACTTTAACTCTTCTGCCTCCAAAACCTTAAGTTGCAAGTATTGTGCGTGTATTACTGGTCTTGGTTATATAGCCTTCATCCACATATATATATACTATATATATATATATATATAATATATCGGAAGCAGGTATATATAATATATATATAGTATCGTATATATATTATATATATATATATATATATATATATATATATATATATATATATATATATATATATATATAATACACACACACACACACATACATTTTTAAAAATCTTTTTGTCCATAAAAGTCAAGAAGAATAAATTGCTACAGTTTCTGAATCTACCATTTTCTCTTTTGAAATAACTTTCTTTAAACTCGACACTCACAGATGAAGCATGCAATGTAGGTTCAGAAGGCTTTGTATAATAAAACATGGACATGGTCATTTTGGGATTTTATATTACCCAGGCACACTCATGCATGGTGCTTTTTAAATTCTTATTATATCTGAGGTCAGAGGTCGAATGTCAGATAGTACTGTTAATTTCACGGGGTTAGGGAAAAGGAAATTCAGAGGGAGTACAGATCACTTAGCACAAAAAAGCATCTCCCTTGAAGTTTGGTTTTTACATTTGTTAACCATATCCTTCATTTGACGAACCATTGAGACCAGAGTAACACTGCAGTCTCTGATATAATAATGGTCTGACATGTTACAGCGAAAATGGGATTCGGACTCAACTGTATGTTCTAGCTCTTGCTTTCTGATGAACCACTGAAGCCTTGAATCCCCACAGCAGAGAAAGTGCGTTGAACGCTAAAACACATGGCAATTTTAGTTCTGATGTTTAAATTACAGAGAAGGAACATGTGATAACCCTTTTTCTCAGTGCATATATATATATATATATATATATATAAGTCTACTTACGGTATCATAACTCAGGTGCAAGGCTCAAGTAACCTTGGCTTAAGCCACGAACATCCATGCCTTCATTTTATACTGATCATGTGATACGAATTTTATCATGTGATAAGAACGACCAAAACAAATATAACATGTTAAGCATAATACAAAATAAAATTACTAATCTGTGCACTGCTTGCACATATTGTTGATATATACTGTACCCACACACCTAATATACAGTGTGAACCACGAAACTACATGGATATAAGATTTCTGAAAATGATTAAGGTAAAGGATATGTTTTTGGCTCAAGGGATTAGGAAAATAAATATGTTGTTAGCAAATCATTTGTTTCATGAAATGTTGTTTTAGATGGCATTGCAAGTAATGTAAAGATGGTTACTAGCACTGTCACTTTATACTCTGGAAATACAGTACTGGTAAGTTTTAATAAATTCTGCACTGTAGATTATCTAAAAATCATTCACTCAAACTGTTACTATGAACTGCAATGGTCTATTTTATACAATACAGTGCCTCATAAAACACTTAATTCCCATGCCCAAAAGAATAAAAAGATATATACATGAATCATTCTGAATCCTTAGCCGAGATTTCTGAGCTTTTAATTTGATTAAAGGATGTGAAAATGGAGGGCAAACTATCTCTATGAGGATTACATTACAAACCCTGTATCCTAATTTGTGTTAGAAATTTACATATGGATTCTAGTTTGATGTTTAACCAACCTTTAATCCACCTGCCTCTGAAGTCTGCTATTTAAATTCCAGCGTGGGTCACGTGACACTGTATTAATGCAAATGTGACAAATGCTGTTTAGAATCTCTGATACAAAATGCAGAGCAATTAGCCTTTAACCGGCTAGGTTGGTAAGCGTTTTAGTCATGGTTCTCGCAGTAAAATGTGTTTACCTACATCAGTGAGTCTAAACCTAGCAAATCCTTTTTTTTTTTATTCAGGAATGTAAAGTTAGATTCTTGCTGTGCTGAATCACAAGAAGCTGAACAAACTGTATATTCTACAAGGCTTAGAGAATGCTAAACCAATGGATCTTGCACCTGTTCAAATGTCAGAACTTCCCTCCCAGGACGCAGTGACTAATTCACTGTAAAAAGACAAAGGCAGAAAATGTATTTCCTTTATTAATTAATTAAAGAGCAAGTATCATAATTAAACCTTCATAGTATCGAATGTATGTTTTTATTATGAACAATTTTCCCTTTCCTTTTTGTTTCCCCATATTCAAGAGAACCGCCTCCTGTGGGGAGACCTGAACAATCCGTTCAAAAAGACTGGAAATAAAAACACCAAGCTCAGAGTGCATCTGGGAGGTAGGCAGGGCCAATTTGTTTTGTGGGATCAAGATTTACCTGCTCACATCAACAGAAGTAAACTGTAATGCAAATACTGACAGTGGATAAGAGCGACATTCGGTTCACTTTTTCCTATAATAATGAGTGATGCTGCTTAGATACGTATTTAATTATTTGTGTTGTTGTTGTTCTTGTTGTTAACTTTGCTTTGCATCTCGTTAGTCATAAACACAGCCACCATGCTTCGGGGGAGATTAGCAGTTACATGAAGCTCTTTATAATTTAAAAAAAGTACTGAAAGATATTTCAGATGAACCAGGAACACTACAGGTCTAATACATCTCACAGGTACTGTGCAACCCTTTTATTGTTTAGATTAATTTATTTAGTTAATAGGTTAAAAAAAAAAAGGTGTAAGTGCTGTAGTTAGATAATATCCTTAGTACTGGTGTTAGTTACCTAAAATCTCCTAAGATACACCTTAGGTAGTGTAAACTTAGACATTCATTGCAAACCATCTCTGGAGGTGGATTAGAAACTGCTCTGAACTGACTGAGCAGTAGAGCAAGGGCTTGAAGACAGATCCACGTCACATCATCTTGAGAAAACCATGACACATTAGCAGCTGCCTTAATTACACTTCACACTAATTATTTACATTACTTTGACAGCAACATATAAACTGAACCTTGGATTGAAATTCTATCAATTTTAAACTAATATCAAGATCAAATCACAGGAAACAATTCAAAGATTTCTGTGACACCAAAACTTACGAATGCTGTGAACTGAATCTGCAAAGAAAAACTTTTATTGGTTTAAATCAAAACGTTAATGAAAGGATTTATTAAATATCTGCTGATAAATACCTCTTAAAGGCAATTATGAGTACAACACCTCCCCACTTGTAATCACTTTTATCTCTGTGTTTTGGGGAGTGGAGTCGTCATAACATAAGGGATATAGTTGTCTATTTTACCTGACCTGAAACATTTTCGTGCTATGCTTTAGTATCCTTTTGTTTTTCCATATTGAAAAGACTTGTCTCCTGTAAGCTGACCTGGGCAATCCTTTTGTAAATTAATCATCTCTGAAATACAGATTCCACACCACACAGATGCAACAGAACTTGTGGATTGCCTGGAAATATTAATGTAATCAAAAAAATATTTTAAATATATAAATAAATAACTTCTCATTGCAAAAGGCAACAACTTGTTGCATGTTTATTGAGAGTTGTTAGCTTCAGCTAAATCAGGTCTAGTAGTTGAATTCTTCAGTTTCTATCAGATGTTGAAGCTTTTAAATAATAATAATAATAATAATAAATCAAATGCAAGCAGTACACTCACATTGCACATTACTTGTATACTACTACTGTTGCTCATAATAATAATAATAATAATAATCATAATAATAATAATAATAATAATAATAATAATAATAATAAAATAATAACACATATGTAAAGTTTAGCAATTTCTAGTCTATTTTTGTTTACTAGAAAATGTATTCTGAGTAGAAGAAAAAATGCTTTCCTTTATTGTTTATTTTCAAAAAAGCTTTTTTTTTTATTTTAATATGCTGAACCAAATAATTTCCAGTTTTTACAGGCTCTGTTTCATTCTTTCCACAATGAATAAATTGTGACTTATTTCCATGAAATTCTCAGATGACACAGATCTTTCTTTTGCATAAAAGCATGAAAAATGTGTCTAATATCTTCAGTATTCATCTGCTAAGTGGACATTTGCATTGGGTTAGAACGGAAAAAGAGCCACAACCCTCCTGCGGTGACAGCTGTACAAAGGGATGACATCTGACAGCTGTGACAGTGCTGAAGGGAAACTCAGACGACTCACTGCGCCCATGATCCAATTACAGCACACATCCCCCTGACAGACCCAGCAGCTTGACTCCAGCAACTGGAAGGACAGTATTGATCTCTTGTCAGAGACCAGTTGCCTGCCTACAGTTATGTGCCCCTGAACTTTGAAAACCCAAAGTACCCTCTTAAATGATTGTTACAATCAGGTTATGGTACTCAGGTAAAATGGGGTCAAATAGGCAGCTGCTAAATACTTCCAAAACTGAGAAACCGCCAGAAAGAAATGACAGCCTGCTTGACCAGTATACATTCGCCATAGCCTTGTACAGTAGAGTAGATACCCCTGCTAATAGGCTGATAGAAATCATTCTATCAGTTCATGGTAAGCTGGTTGATATAAGATGATGAAAAGGCCATTGCAATTAGTGTGTGCTGGTTAGTTTTCTTGGGTGACAGCAGACTGTTTCATATAATGGCAGCTGCCAATAACTTCAGCTTAAAGAGAACAGACAATTAGACCTACTTTCCTGCTACTGCTGGTCCCCGAACTCTAGACCTTTGCACTGGCTTGAACAATAAGCTCTGTTAGGTCAATAGCCAGTGATGCTTTGTAAAGAAACAGCCTTGATCAGAGGTTAATCACACCACACACACAAAATATTGTACATTGGAAACTGCTTAATAAGCTGTCCACAATGTCAGATTAAATGTTGATAAAAACTAGTTTATGTAATGAGAAACACCAAATAAAGTTATAAAGCTTTAATAGTATACTCTGCAGTTTAAATAATTGATTGTATTCTTTGCCAATTTCAGACATTATCTACCTATGCAGATATAAATTAAAAATATAATCTAAAACAATTCACCTAATAACAAGTACAGTTAATTAGTGACAGCTAAATCCACCCTATGTGTGCTCAGCAAGAGATTGACCGTCAAAACACCAAATATAATGTGGCGGGTCGCTTGTTTATTTCTTTGTAATTGATGTTTTTGTTTTAGGACGGCCCTCCCTGATTGTCATTGTTTTCCCATCCCTCAATCAAATATGTTGATTAATCTCACCTGGATCTTTCTGAAGGCTGTGTTCCTATGCAACAGGGGGAACAGAATGTAGAAAGAACGAGAGCTTGTCGGGGTGGATGTGCCTGTGTTGCATGTATGTGTCACATCACCGGCACCATGTTTAACTTTCTTCACAAAAGAATCTGATGGCAGTTATATTTTTACGAGTGCACGACTGCAAACCTTTCTTTGTGAGATCTAGGAGTAGCGGTCAACGTTTTCTCAGAATTATGAGAGGGTATGAGTAAATCAATTCGGATTTATCTTTAGTATTTAGTTACAGCTGTAGCTGGCCGTTAGGAGTAAATCCCGAAGTAAGCAAGTTTACATTTACTGTGGCTGGCTGCTTGTAAAATGACATACAGGCTTGGTATATCATGTACTTGGCATATACTTTTAAATGACTGTTCCCAAATAAACATTTTATTATTATTATTATTATTATTATTATTATTATTATTATTGTCTATGTGCCTTTTCTCTTCTGACTGCATCCCAGTAGTGTACTACTGCCCTATAAAACGAACCTGTGAGAAACTTTTGAATTAAAAGGAGCTTAATTGGATGTGTTAATTAAAATTACTTAAATTCTGAGGGTGCAATTCCCTCGGTGGTACAGTCAGGCTATTGATTTTTGATCCCGTGCCATTTACTGTAGCACTTTCTCCTGTCTTGCCTCCTGAGGAGACATTACAATAAGAAAGCCAAACCATAGGGATTCATTAAGCAAGGATCCCTTTCCTAATTATGTATCTAACAAACACTCCAAGCAAGTCGCAGATTCCATCACAAATAGATAGTAACCAGTGCCCAAATTTCTAAAACCAGCATGGTGAACTACTTCTAAAATTAGTCACATTTTAATATGGGCATGTTTATTAGCCACCATGCTCTCCACAATAGCCCACAAGACAGAGGTGGTTTGTAGCCCAAAAATATACCAATCAAGTGTGATGGGGAGCTGTAGACTTTTAGAATTGAGTTGTTTAAATTAAACTTTAAGTGAAACATGATTTATACTTGGAGTTTTGCAACATAGATTTCTTGACAATTGACTAACCACCCCATTAAATAACCAATACATCAGTTTAGTTTGTGAATATGATAAAAAATATAAATATATATATATCTATATATATTTTATATATATCTATATATATATATATATATATATATATATATATATTCCCATAGAGGATATCGAATATGTGAATATGTGCAACACCATCTATGTATTAATAATAATTAATAAATGTGCAACTATGAAACGATTTGAAACAATCTTTGTTCCATTGTTGCATGTTCCATTGTGTTTAGGATACCAATAAATGCTACAAGCATTCTGCGCAATGCTCTACTGATTTTGAAAAATACTCACATGACTAAGGCAGATATAACATGCTTTGTGAGATCAGGAACACCATGAATCATTTCAGGATACAACAGAACTGAAGTGGTTTACAAGTCTATCAACCAGTGTTTCCTTAGATAGGAATTTTAAAACCATGGGGCACAATTTCAGAAGCACACATTAGGCATGCAATCACTAAAGTTTACAGTATATTCCACATTACATTTCACATTATTGATATATTTTAACCTGAGTAACACTATCATAACACTATTTAAGGACTAATAAGTCTACTTAACATTTTGAGTATAACATCAAAACTAACTGAAAATCGCAAAAAGGTGTGATACATTTTTCCTGTTTAAAAACAACTTAAAGTACTGGAAAGTTTGTCAGAGGTGCAAGGCATAGTTCAGAAGCTTAATAGATACACCCCAAGTGGATAATCCAGGCCATATTGAGACACTATTATCTCCGCCCCTGCTGTACACAATAAACTGTCAGCCGAGTCTTTACTCTGTTAACTCAACTAGGAGAGTACACCACAGTGGTTACATTTCCATATTTTACAAGTTTCACAACGCAGTGTCATGGATCTAGTGTGCTACCATAGTAGGACCATTGGGTTGCATTTGCTGGGATTGATGTAGTTTGTTTGTTCTTTTGTTAGTGTTTCTTCAATGTAATATGATGGTATTACGATACCCCAATGGTATTTGTCATACTTTTTCCAATAAAATTATAAAACCTTAAACTGTAGTGATTAATATAACTCAATGCACATACACTTTACTAACCAGAGTCAGTAGAAGGTTTTGAAAATGGGAAGAGCTTTATAATAATATGGAGAGCAAAAAGTACAAACAGATCATCTTTTATTATGTGATGGAGTGATTGTAAAGTAATAACGCACTGTGACTACAGAATATAGTTGTCATACTACTGCTATTAAGCACTGATTCACTCAAGAAGGCCCAGAAGGGAAATCAAGGATTCTGTCTGATTAATGTACACAACAAATGTTCTTACTGACAACAATGCTTGGTTTTTAACAAAAGTTCAAACAAAGCTTACTGAGCGATCCTGACAAGACTGACACACTCTTGGTATAGCATCTGTGTTAATAAACAGTAATGCATGATGGTTGTATTTTTCTAATAGAATGTAATTGTTTTGAATATGCACCAGTGTCACATAATTATATTAGACACTATGCTCTAACGATAAAGCATAATGAGTGATGAATGAGACTTGTTTCTTTCTTTTTTTACTCTAAAATATTATGCTTTAATCACTCTTAATTTATCACATTATTTTAACTCTTTATTGTAATACCCTTAAACCCTGGGCTATTTGATTTCAATGAAGGGGTGTTTTAAATGCAGCCTAATAACAGAAAGTCTATTACACATCAAGGCTATTGCATATATATCTTTCTTAAATTGGGTTGTTTGATCATACTCAGTGCTGAGATGTCAGTGTAGCAGTGACAGCTCATCATAACAGTTACAGTGGCTAAGCCTACATGCAATTTTGTAAAAGTAAAACAAGTATCACAGTGCAATAATCATACTGATCTGTAACAGCTGTGTATTGTGGGTAGGTTTCATTTAGTCTCTAGCACTTGTTCTATGCATTTTCAACCTTACATCATGTTTTCCAAGGTCTACTGCATTGCTATTAGTTAATATGTAGCCTCAAAATGGGTGGGATTCTGTGTGTATTCCATCTTCAATCACCCTGTCTGTCAAGTTTTACTGTTTTTGTATTGGCTACACAATACAAGTTTGCGACTAGCCTCCACCACTTGTAATTAGACTTAATCTTGACGTCTTCCCCGTGGGTTTCTGTGGGCTACAATGATTTGGAAAATCTTGCACAGGCTGTAAAAAGACGTGCAACAGCACTCAGTCACGTATCCGCTGAGGAAAGACAGACAAGTGAAATTTTTCTACAAACGACATCACTCAGGATTCATCAATATCAAGTGAGTCATCAGTTTTTTTTTTTTGTTATCCTAACTGTATTCAGTTGCTTGCCTATATGCTGCTTATACTATATTACTGTATTCAATTTCTTATTAAATTACGAAGTACCTTTTGAAACATGTCACATTTTATTGTGCATAATAAAAAGTACTTAAAATAATATTGAAAGCAATAAAAGCAGGTTTTGTTGTTTAGCATCCCCACTTATTAAAGTCAGGAGCCGCTACTGCAGTGCAGTTAGTAAACCTTTCCAAAATAATACAAAAGTTGCAAATATAACACGTTATTACATCATACAAGCTGACTAAAAAATCTCCATTCATGTGTCTTGTGAACAGTTGCTCAACAAACAGTACTTTAATATTATTACAAAAATAGTTTATGTATAAATGTTTGAGATATATTTCATCAATGACACACTGTAAACCCCAAAGTCATTCTAAATAAATTAAATCAAGTTACATTAACTTAAAAATTCAAATTATATTCATAACACTCATCCGTTTTAAGTTAGTTGAACATTCAGTTTTACTTTAGTTCAAACGTAAATGGTTTAAGTAGAATTGGGAATAGATTCCCATCAGCCCTTGCAGGACGTGTACAATTTATTTTTGGAATTGTTTGTTGTTTATTGTGATGTTGTTTTGTGTATGTACGGTTGCACAAGTGTGTAGTGTTTGCTTGTCACTTGTGCCCCTGCCTGCTCCCTTACATGTGTTCTCCTTGTGTTGTGTGTGGCCACTGCCGTTCGGTGGTCAGTCTGCTGATGTGACCTCCCTCCCTTCTCCCTCTGTCTACATTTCTGCATCTGCCTGGTTCCAGCACTTGTAAATACTGCCACAAGCGCATAAGCAGCAGCAGTAGCAGCTAATAAAAATGCTTGTTGATTGCACACTCTGTTGCCTCAGATAACTTTTTATTGTTTAAATGAAATAAAAATGTTCAAACTAACTTAATGATTAGAAAGTAAATGAAACTCAAATGGATTAAGTTACATGAATATACATGCTATGAACATAAGAACATAAGAAAGTTTACAAACGAGAGGAGGCCATTCGGCTCATCTTGCTTGTTTGGTTGTTAGTAGTTTATTGATCCCAGAATCTCATCAAGCAGCTTCTTGAAGGATCCCAGGGTGTCAACTTCAACAACATTACTGTGGAGTTGATTCCAGACCCTCACGATTCTCTGTGTAAAAAAGTGCCTCCTATTTTCTGTTCTGAATGCCCCTTTGTCTAATCTCCATTTGTGATCTCTGGTCCTTGTTTCTTTTTTCAGGTCGAAAAGGACATTTTCTATTTTGGATCTTATTATAGTTTCCATAAGTTTACATATAATAGAAGTCAGGCTTATTGGTCTGTAGTTACCTGTTTCAGTTTTGTTTCCCTTTTTGTGGATCGGTATTACGTTTGCAATTTCTAGTCTGTCAAGAGACTGTTGCATGATCTTGGTTAGCGGTTTGTAAATAACTTCTTTCATTTCTTATTTAAAACTGGATAGGAACTGGTTGACATGTGGGGCATGTTGTCCATATCCTCCTTTGTAAAAACTTGTGAAAAGTAATCATTTAATATATTTACTATTTTTTCATCTATGATTTTGCCATTTGATTTAATATATTTACTATGCTTTTTTCATCTATGATTTTGCCATCTCTTAGACATTTAACCTCCTCATTAAATGTTCTCTTGCTGTTGTAATATTGGAAAAACATTTTGGAATTGGTTTTAGCCCCCTTAGCAATGTTCATTTCTATTTCTCTCATGAGTTTTGGCAGTCCCAGAGAAAATGGTTGTAACAAAAACTAAATGAGTAGCTAAACTTATTTATATTAAGGCAATGAGTTTACTCTTTTTTTTCCTTTTGGAGTAAACTTGACTTATCAGGGTTTACACTGCAGTGGAAGCTTTTTACAATTGGGGAATGAAGCTCCCTGGGTCCTATTTTTTGTGTTCCTACCGAAATACGATTCGTGAGTTAAAAATTCAAAATATGCCGCTCGACTGCAACCAAAGCACGAAAAATGGCAGAAATTTAGTTTTAGTGTCTTAATTATGAAGGTTAAAAAAGCCACACAAACAGTGTTTCATTTTCTTATTTCATAAAAATACCGATCTGAAATGGCAGAAACGTGAAAGAACTAGCATTCTTTTTTAATGTCAATTTTATATACATGTACAAGTAGAAATGTTTTACAGTAAATCACTCACAAAAAAAACCCCCAAAAAACAAGTCCAGCAGACTTTGTAGACTGACAGGTGCATTTGCAGTATTTATGTATTTATTTGTGACTAATTAGCACATAATACAGCATTTATAGCCTCCTAATAAGGGTTTGTTAGGTACTTATTATGCTTATTCTCAAGCATGCCTTACTAACAAGTTACTGGACATTAATAAAGGATTTACATGCCTATACTAAAGTGAAGACTGTTATTGGCCATATTAGGTCCTCCTAGCTGCTTGTATATGATTAATACCTTGGTAATAAAGCAGAAAAACAAAGTGGATTGTGCACGGATAAGACTCTATCCCAGAGTTGGACTTTGTTTCCAGTAAAGGGCTTATTAGGAGGATGTTGGTCACTAGTAAAGAGTTTTGCAGCCCCTATTCTGAAGTAAAGGCTTCTTTCACATTACGTATGTCATTAATACAGTTTTGATCTAACAAATAATGCACAAAGAAGCAATTATCTATCTATCACCAGGGCATCTTTAATCAGCTGTGCATCCTGTATACTGAAGTGAAGGCTCCAGGCAACCCACGAAGCTCTGACTTACATTAATGAACCTGACAAAAAAATCAAAAATAAGTTGAAGTAAAAAAGAAACAAACAAAATCCTTTTGATTAGGAATTTATTTATTTATTTATGTATTTATTTATTGAACTGTTAATTGTTACTTGTAACAAATTGCTATATAATTATTTTCCCAGTAAAACATACAATCTTAAATTGGAAATTTTTTTTTCTTCCAAAAAAGGTCAGATACATTCTGCACTCCTAAGCAGATACAGCATGCTGGTGCAATGTATAATGTATCATTTTTTCCTAAGGCCATCAGCAATCTCTTGTAAAGGGATAACATTTGCAATAACACTGAAACTTTAAACAAAGTACTATTTATTACTTTCCGTATTCTGTATTATTAGTATTACAGAAATGGGGATTTTGAATCTGATTTCTAACATGATTTTCAACTTTAACATCACAAATTAACATTAACAGTTAGGGCTCTATGAAAACGGTTTTATTATTTTCTGATTAAAGTTTTTACCGTTTAAAAAAAATAATAATTAGGTTGATTTAATTGAACTTAAAGACACTGCAGGCACAGCAAACAACACAAAATCGTAAATCTACAGGCTTATGTTTGTTTTCCATTCGGTGTGTGCATTGAAGTAAGAGTGGTGTTTTATGGAATTTTATGGAAAAACAGTATTTTTAACTTTAAAAACAAGATGTATAAGTAAAAAACGTACTCCGGTTTCCTCCAGCAGTCCAAAGACATGGTGGATTGGCCTCTCTAAATTGCCCCTCACTTGCCCTGCCCTGCATCCCATCCAGGGTACAGTCCTACCTTGCACCCTGTGTCTGCCAGGTTAGGCTCTGGCACACGGTGACCCTCTATAGGATTAAGCAGTTACAGATAATGGATGGATGTATTAGTCATCAGTTATTATGGTACCCCAATATGGAATATGCAGTTCACAGATTCCCGGATCAAACCACTATTACAAAGATGTAATAAATAAAAAAAAATAAAAAAATAAAAAAAACGTTGTTGACTGCCGTAAAATACTGGATTATTGTATTAATATAAAGTATGGACAACACAAACTGCAGTATGGAGGTATCATCTGACATTCACACAAACAGGGATTAGGTAATTAAAATGTTATTTTGGATATAAACAACTTATATTTAATAAGAGCGCAACAATATACATTTACACATCTTAATTGAACGTCACAAATAACAATTATTTTTGCATGACGTGTGCAGCGTTTTTGCCAAGATTTTTAAATATACTTAAAATGAAAATAATGCATTTATGTTTGTGTGTATATAACGTAATAAATATTTTTTTAAATGTACCTCAATAAAATAACTTTTCATAACAAAGATATACTTGCTGTATGTTACAGTGCGTATTGGTACCAAGTATTGCAGTCTGACTTATTTTAAAATTTTGCCGCCCTGTCTCCAAACTCTCTTCCTCAGATCCATGCCATTCTTCTTTGTCGTCAGCTGACAATGGATCTGCTGATCTCCCAGCATGCCTTTCTTCTTAAAGGAGACCGCTTCTATAACTCCCCAATATCTCATAACAAAACTAATTTTGGCACAATAATACCAGGGTGTTACCACTCACCGCGCACCAGCGACCCCTGTAGTCAGGCCGGGCATCTGTGGGCTTGCCTGTAAGCTGTCCAGAGCTGCGTTGTCCTCTGACACTGTAGCTCTGAGGTGGCTGCATGGTGGGCCTGCAGTGTGTAAAGAAGCGGTCAGCTGACAGCACATGCTTCGGAGGACAGCGTGTTTTTTTTTTGTTTTTTTTTTATTTAGTTGTCTCCAATTTAGTGTGCCCAATTATTATCTGTATCCTTGGCTCACCACTTGCAACCCCCCCCCCAATGACTTGGGGAACGGAGGCTGGAGCACACGTCCTCCAAAATGTGCACCTGCCAATCCATCATTTTTCGCACTGTGGATCCACAGCAAGGCCACCAGACCTATAGCACCAGAGGACAGCACAGACCTGGCAGCTCTACTGCAGAGCCACAGGTGCACTATTGGCCACAGGGGTCAATGATGTGTGGTAAGCTGTGGCTTCCTCTGCTGACCTAAGCCCTCCCTACCCAGGCAGTGCTCAGCCAATTGTGCGCCACCCCCTAGGAACTCCAGGTCATGGTCAGCTGTGACATAGCCTGGATTCGAACCTGAAATCCCCAGACTACTAGATGCGCCACTCGGGAGCACCCAGGACAGTGTATGTTCATCTTCGCCCTCCCGAGTCAGTGCAGGGGTGGTAGCGGTGAGCTGAGTAAAAATAATTGGTTATTCCAAATTGGGGAGAAAATAATAATTAAAAACAATTGCTGGGTACTAAATTAAAAAAAAAAAAGTATTACCGAAAGTAAAAAAAAAAAAAAATGTAAATGCAGACTTGTAATTAAAACTACATGTGTTGACTGTGCTGTTTGTTCAATAACTTGTCCACAGTGTGTTTATAAAGTATATTCAAGTAATATGTCTGCATCCACTTGTTTGATTTCTACAACTTATTCAAACTGGAGAA
This sequence comes from Polyodon spathula, assembly GCF_017654505.1. NCBI lineage: Eukaryota > Metazoa > Chordata > Actinopteri > Acipenseriformes > Polyodontidae > Polyodon > Polyodon spathula. Next base: position 39,264,698 of record NC_054543.1, on the reverse strand, counting down.
TAGTTATCATTCCTATTGGGCTTACTGTATTGCCGCTGACAATGACAGACAGCATTCAGAGGTAGGGTTGCCAGCTGGCCCCCTAATTCCAAAATACTTTAAGGCAGGACAGGTTTTTCAACTCCCCTCTCCAACCGCAAATTAATTGATTTTATTGAATATGTAAAGTGAGTGTGAATTGAGTGAACTGTTGCTAAAGGAATTGAATTGTTTTACTAACTAGTTACTAAAAGAACACACTTGTCCGGGGGCGGGAATTACTTCCTGTGAGGATCGTTTCCATTAATCAGACTGATATGTCTTGTTGATTTGCTAAATTTGTCTAACTGCCACGAGACTGTGTGAAGCAGTAAGAAATATTAAAACTTACCCACAAAGTTAAACGAGAAAGAGTGTGGGTGAGTGAAAATTTCTCTATAACGACGGAATTGCTCTATTTTGATAGATATTGTTTACCATATACAATTTCAGGCAATACAATTTTAATACATGTATCAGAATCGCCACCGCAATTAAACAACTAAACACATTTATTGAAGTATCTCACACAATTCACACTCACTTGTTGATTTAAAATCGATTTATTTGTGGTTTTAAAAACCTGACCTGTCTTAGTGTTCCGGAATTATAGGGCCAGTTGGCATCCCTTTTCAGAGGGCTTGCATGGATATTTTCTTTTACTGAGCAGAATAAAAGAACATTGTATTTATGTATGTTTGAGGTTAAAGGAAATCAGTGATCCATTCATGTTTTAATATACAGACATACCTCTTACATGCCTCAAAGAGTGGGTGGGGCAGCCCCCCCCCCCCCCCCCCCTCCAGTTCTGCCGCCAGTGCTGCATTTCTAACTACAGTTAATGAACAGGTTGAGTATCTGAGCTGGCCCAAGCAAAAGCATTTATCTGATTCAACAGCGCCAACTGCAAATATCAATAAAATAGGTTTCAATGTAGTTTGTTTTACATATATTCAGTCTACATAATTCGTCAAATAAAATAATTTGACCTTTCCTACTACAGAAATAAAATAATATCAAAATACAATTTAAATCTGAAGGGCTTAAAATGTAATAATTCAACAGCTAGAATTCCACTATCTTACAACTGCAAAAAGATCAATAAAAAAATATGAAACATAAAACCTTTTTAGCCACCGCAATCAAAACATTTTCAGATCAAAAAAGTATTGAAATACATTCTTTAATCAATTTGACAGGAGGCAAAAAAAATGACTTACTTCTGCAATTTAATTTTCATTAACTACTGAACCAGTAAAATGTGGTATCTGAATGCCATTTCTAAATTCAAATAAACTGTAAACACTTGAATAACATTTCAGCAGGAATAATACAGCTAAGAAAAGCTATTGAAATGTACTGGCAAATTCATCCTCTTTTATCACATTTTAACTGCCATGTGCTTTAAAACTCACTCTACACCAATAATTAAATTGTAAAGAATCTTGTTCCAAATCATATTATAATTTACTTAAGACTGTAGAGAACATTATTTCCAATCAGACAGCCGGTCATCACTCACAAAGATTTTTAAAAGCTAATTAATAATTCATCTCGGATAAGAAAAAGATCCGTATTTATACCATCTTCTCAGCCTCCATAAACTACCTGACAATTGTTCAGTAATGATGCCCAGTAAATTCTTTAAAATGGTAATTTGTCATCCTGTCACTTCACTTGTGACCTAAAATTCCTCACTTGAGGCATCATCAAATAAATTAATCACTTTCCAGGATCCATTTCTCTGTTCTGCACGTTATTATACCCAGGCTATCTTGTGTTTCTCTTCATTTACATATATTTAATGGTTCAGTAGTAGTTCACTATGGCACATAACGCACACATCTCATTACAGGTGAAATATTCCAACTGCCACAATCACTGGGAAAGAAAATAATTCTCCCAATTTAATTTTCGTGATGTAACAAAACCATGATTCTTCAAAATGAAATGCTGATGCCATGTATAAGTCTCAATCAATAAAATGATCACAGACCTGTTCTGTTTGAGGAGGCAGAGCTTAGATCCGGGATTCTTTGTAAAATACAAACCTTTAATATGCAGACACTGTAGAATAGTGTGCTTCTGTTTGTTTCTCTTTCTTCCAGATACCGCAATGACATACTCAGCTGCAGAATACAAGTCGGCTAACAAGAAAAAGACACACGGGATCAGGTTTTAAAAAACATAATGGCAATGGCGATGTTCATAAAGCATAAGCAACACTGGTAACTGTGTGCAATACCAGATACATGCCTACAGTCAAATCTAACAGTATTCAAGGGCTGCAAGCTACAACTTGCTATGAAATCTATGTGCATTTAAAATGCATTAAGAAGCCTTTCACCTGTAGGTTTCACTATGCAGTTTCTGAAGCTAACTTTCACTTTGCTGGGCATTCGTGGCTCTTGTGAAATGTGTTTCTCAGTCCAAGAAGATAGATCATTACATAGCACGGTGTCACCTTAGTAAATATGTACGTCTCAAATAGGCCAAAGATCATATGATGTGACCAGCATTGATCTACCCTCTTTCTGTCTAAGAATATGGTCTCTTCACAGTATAGTGTAAACATATAGGTTGAACTGAAAGATACCAAAAATACAAAACATGTGATTTACAAATTATTAAACAAATCACAATTTGGACTAAGCCAAATTGACTGTTCCCCCTAAGGGTGCCATGGTCATAAATAATGTGTATTTAGGTGTCCAATTAAGTACAGTCAAACCGGCTCATGCAACCACCTTTAATTAGCGACCATCTGGTCTAAGTGACCACTTTCCCAATGATATTTGTGCTTTTATTGAACTGTATTAAATGACCACCTGTCTACCGTGACCAGCGACCACAATTCTCTTACCCAGCAACGGACTCAAAGTTGTATTAAGCACCCTTACACTGGGTTGTGATAAAAAAAATAAAAATATGGTTTTAAATGGTACGTCCTAAATTTAAAGGAATATGGTAACCATTTTAGCGGTCTTTTATCCATAATCAATAAAACAACAGCACTCTCTTGTAAAGGAAGAGAGAAAACGTAGAGAAACAGGAGGGGTCCTCCCTAGATGACAGAAGTAAAGTTATTAAACTTGTAAAGACAGTAAACCAGAAAAACTGCTAAAAAAAATTCGGCACTAGAAAGAAACTAGAAACGGAAAGAACTAGGGCTTGAAGTTTTAGGTTTTTATTTTTGTTCACTTGACTGTGATTTAAACCAATTCAATATATTAATTAAACTGTTAATTACTAAACAAATGTGCTTCTTTTCACCTATATGTCCTGATTGACTTGCTGATTCTGTTTCACCTTCTTTATTATTCTAACACGAGAGCAAGCAGAGACATTAATCACTTCCCCCAGATGTCACTTTAACTTACATTTTGTTCTTACGCTTGCCTGGGAGGCAGCTTCCAATGTGTTTGTTTCGTGTTGTGTTGTTCTTTCCCGCTAATTTAACAGAATGTTCTCATAATTCGAATGTAGCGGCTTAAGACTTAAAGGCAAACAGTTAAAAGGAAAACAAACACCGAAAAATTCAAGCCGTGCTTATAAGAGTATGAAACAATGTGCGTGGTAATCGAAAAAGATCTTCTGCTTATGCTGGCGTTGGTTTCACGATGCAATGAATCAACACGTATCTGAAAGGCAGACACAGGCATTGAAATTTGCTAAGGATTTAAAACATTTTGTGTGACCTGAGACAGGCAAGCATGCATTACTTTCACAAAATAATTTGTTTTGTAAATGCATTATCTAAATGAATGTTTTTAAATTACATACTTCCTTTTATTCATATTACATCTTCTGGCTTTTACAGTGTATGTAAAACATGCATAATTACAGGAAAGCATGTCAGAGACAAATACAAAATTCATAAGTTATGGGCCCTCGTTTAAGAGACCAACTGTGTTAAGAGGCCATTATTAGATGGTCCCTTGAGTGATTTCTTAATACAGGTTTGACTGTATTTAATTTAACCTTGTTTACCCTCCATTTTGAAATACCCAATTTGAGTTGTCATCTCACTGCTGTAAACCATGTAGTGGCCCAGGAGGAATAAAGTTCTGTTCCTACTGTCTAGACAATCTTCACTTTTCACCTGGCAAATTTAATCAGATATTGTGAAGCTCTTCCAACTCAGGAGGACATACTTCAGCCTAACTGGTTTCTGGCTGAACTTGTCTGGCACCTTACCAGAAGAGGTCAAAAGTAGGGTAAACCAACCCCAGACGACAAGCTAGTATGTCTTTATTTGTTTAATAAAGTTGACATTGGTGACATGTGGCCCAGAGATATTAGGTGCTCTTAATCTGGTCTTGTGAAGTATAGGTAGACTGTTACAATAATGACTGTATATCATGTATATAGAATGTTCCTTTGTTACCATTATTGTCTTTAATCCTAGCGCCACATTTTTTCAATTGTCTCTACACAAAACAACACGTTATATTTAGACTCCTAACAATGTAATACTTTGCAAAACAATATGTAAAAGTGCCATGAGCATTAACACATGATACATCTGTGTGTTTACCAGCAGACTGACTAGTACAGCTGTTCTGTTAAAAACCACACATCCCATTTCAAGTACATTTAGTGTAATTAAAAATTAACATGCATTAATTGTTGGAACTGATGTAAACAGCTAATGTCCCACTTAGCACTGTCACTAAATGCATTTGCACATAATATTAAGGAAAGTCAAATACTATTACAGAACAAATGGCTTTATTGCATGGAAATGTGAAACCAAATAAGTGAAAAGGAATTAATGTGTGCATTTTAATACTTTGTCGATGCCCATAGGCATATATCACATGATTCTGAAAGTAAACCATATAGCCAACATCAAATAACACCTGACTTGGAGTGTATAATGAATAGAAGCAAAGTATAAAAGAAACAAAAAGATTTTTTTTTTTTTTCAATTGTTGCTTCCTAAGCCCTTGGCTATGTACAACAATTGCAATAAACTAGAAATTGTTGATCGTAAAAGACTTTTTGTCTGCTGAATTACTGTCCTTTTCCTTTTATGTGAAGTCAGTCAATGGAGATCAAAGAATGTCTCTTAACGGGTTCATACCCACTCTGACGCACATATCAAAGGAGCCATGCCATCATGTGGCATAGGGCATTATGGGTCATAAAACAGAACTGTATTAAAGAAAGACTGTGACATAAACAAAACAATTATTTATGTTGTTTGGTTGACATGACAACCCTGAAAAAAATGTACAGATCCTAAACCCAAATGATACCCATAGTACCACAGTACTATGTATATTCTATAATGAGCCCTTACTAAAATGTTCAATTACAATATAGGAATCAGCTAGAACACTTACCTTTAAACAAACACCTAAGGGTTTTCTGAGACGGTAATAAAGGCTGTTGTTCCTCTTAGTTTTAACTCTCACTGCTTTGGTTAGTAAAGCACTGAACTACAGCTCCTGTGTCTAGGGATTTCTTACTACACACCTCTCAGTTTTTATTTCTTTGCTTGCCAGTTAGTGACATTTAAAGAAGTTCCATACACCGTGCAAATGTTATCAATTGCTTCTCTATTGTAATTCCTATAGCAGTCTTTATGTTCATGTTTTACTATCACCACTATGAATACACAGCATTTGCATATTTGGTTCATTTTCCAAAAACAAAATGTTGAATCTCACAGGCAGGAAACTGTAGACACCAGAAGCTGCCAGAACCAGGATCACAAGCAATGATGGATGTTAATCATGAGGCAGTCAGAGAAGGATAGGGATACTGAAAAAAACCCACCAAACTAAACATTTCTGCAAAAATGCAGTTTTAACAGAAAACTTGACTGTTTTCACTGCTGCAACCCACAACTCCCAGGACTGACAAATTTCCCCTACAATTCTCACTGTTTTGCTAATCTCTTTTCACCAGCACCACATAGGCAAACCAATCTCGGGCAATTTTCCTTCCAGTCCTACGGGAGTGCACAAGCCTTTTCAGTGTTTTCCAAAATCATTGCCTGGTGGACGTTTGGTGGAAGTTGATCTGCTGATCCAACTTTTTTTAAATGCTGCAATTCCTGAACAAGGACAACAATTGATAATTAATATTTAAAATAACAACATAAATATATTCTCAAAAATATCTTTCACTAAAGTTTTACAGTTATTGCCATGAACTTTTCATTTAAATATCACAGAAAATAGATTGCATTATTCTGACAGTTTTTATATCCAGAAAGCCAGGATCTGTATGCATTTGCATAATCCATATAATTTATAAAAACAACCACTATTTTTGTAAATCATACCATTTAGAAATTCTTTCAGTCCAGACCATTATCTATTTATGTAGATTTTCAACACTGCAGTTCATGAGTACCCTTCGTCTTGCATACACAATCTTAATAAAAAAGGCTTTTTCTCCTTTTCTGTGATTTAAAGGGTGTAATCCTAGTTAACCCCCTTATACAACTGTGTTTAAAAGAAAGATTCCTTCATAAAGATATCATAATAATCTTAAATATACATATATAAATATACATTTTGTAGGAGATTAATTGTAAATGCAAATCTATTCATGACCACTCAGAAACATCAAAATGCCTCTTATTTGAGCCTAATTAAAAGGTTTCTGTTTTTTATTCACTTGTAATTATTGTAGTTTGCTCTGATAGTAAATGTTGATTGCTACAGTTTTGTGTGTGTGTGTGTGTGTGTGTGTGTGTGTGTGTGTGTGTGTGTGTGTACAGAATTACAAACTTGTGATATGCCACTGTTCCAAAAACAATTTCATGCTTTTTAAATATAAATATTTATGAAGCTTTTGTCACAAAGACCATTTTATATTTCTTATTTTCTTGTAATGTAATAGAGCCTTAAATTAAAAAAAACCTCTAAACTGCTTTGAGGTTTTTCACATTAATCTAGATTTAATATTCATTTCAAAATACATTTTCTTATTAATTAAAAGTAAACCATGTATTGTATGGTACATTATCCCTCTAACAGCCCCATGTGGAGATCATGAAGTGGAAAACTAATGGTGTAGACTTTAGCATTTAGTTTTAGCCAGAGTAATTTACATATCTGTGAGTGAATCCCAATGCATGCGCAAATAAGCAGAACTCCACCAAATCAATGCTTTTGCTTAGTTTACTATAGGCTGAATAAAAGCACTGTGTATTTTTTCCCTGCATAATTTAATGAGATTGTATACAGCCTCCATTACTGTGGAAGACAGAAATCATGTTATTAAGGAAAGGCATGTGGCAGTAAGAAAAATCTGTTTGTCGTTTATTCCATCACCTCAGAAACAAAGGTGATCCAATTCAGTGTTCATTAAATGCTACCTCTTCTAGTTCATCAAGGTATCATCAATTTTGCTGAGCTTTCACAATTATAAACTTATTAGGTTCTCTGGTAAAGGACACATCTTTACATATGTAAATAACACTTTGTATAGCATTGCAACCAATTTGTGCATATATTTATATATTGTGCATATACACATTTTCAACTGTGTATATGCACAATATATAAATAGATAAACCGGCAGAATAAAGCAATCCATTTTCTGTGATATTTGAATGTAAAGTTCATGGAAACAACTGTAAAACTTCGGTGAAGGATATTTTTGGAAGTATATTTATGTTGGTATTTTAAATATCACCCTAATTCATTAGGCTACTAGACAATGCACTCTTAAAAAGGCAGTATTGAACATGCAGTAGTTAAAGTGTTGAGAATAAGAGTCAATAAAAATACATAGATTTTCTCATTTCAATGAAATTAAGTTAATTGAGTTTTTTGTTACATGTGAACAGTTCAAAGTGTATGTTTTGACATTAGGATGCTATTATAGTACTAAACCATCACAAAGAGTGTAGTTTAAATCTATATTATCCTGAAATGTTTTAAAGTCCCAAATTGCAAGCTGTATTATTTAAGCAATTCACAATCGCTGGTCATAACCAATTGGGAATGTGCATTATACTGTATGCCTGCTTTATTTTTTTATTTTGTGTGTACTTTTTTGATAGTTCTGCTGGGGAAAGTTCCTTAAAAAAAATTCTCACATTCTCCTTGTTTTTTACTTCACCTTCTGGTGATGAGGTGTCAGGAAGGTTCCCTTTCAATTAGAAGACAACCACCAAAATGTTACTTAGTAGGTATTTACTGAGCTCTTTATATGAGAGGCCCCTTCCTTGGGTGACATTCTCGGTTCTGCCTACCGAGGGGTTTAAAACTATCAGCCCACTGAAGCCATTTCTCTTTTTGCCTCTCAGGACGGTAAGGTAAGACCTCTGTGTTTAAATGAGCATGTTCCTTTTCTGAGTCGACTGCAGTTCCCCTGCATTCATGCTGAAAGCTGGCTTGCCGCTTTCCAGGAATCAGCGGCTGCAAATCTTTTCCTTTCTCCTTTCTTCAGAAGCCTGCTCGCTTGCATTTCAGGCTGCCTTTTCTTACTGTCTGTCGTATGTGTGTGACTGCCTGTGCAGTATTGACTTAAAGGAGTGCATGTGTGCTGTCTTTTCTAGCCTACACTCTTGGGGAGAACATAGCTCCTCCACCGGGGCTAGGCCTTGCTGTACCCCCGCTATTTCGTCGGTTGCCGTGTGTGCATTTGGATGAAATAAAAGTATTTATTGTTGTTATTACATGCCTGTTGTTGATCTGTTCGTGCAACCCCACTTTACCTGTGTTGTACTGTGGATTAGTTGCAGTGTAAAAAAACAACAACAAAAAAAAAACACAACAACAATAGCCAGTCAGCCATGTTTTTCCTCCATGGGGGTTGTGTTTCCACCAACACCGCCGGCTGCTTCGGCCCGCCCATCCCGGTGTGTCAGGCCTTAAAAAAATAAATAAAAAAAGACAACAACAACATGTGTTCTCCCCCACTTGTTTTGCAGTTGCTTTTCAGCTTGCCCACTGTGGCTTTAGCCTTTGTGTCACCCTGGTGTATACTTCGCGCTGACCAGGTGTGTAACTACATGTGGTTAGGGTAGTCACCACTGCTTTAGCTGCCCCCCGGTGCTTCGGGAACCTCGGTGCACGGTCAGCCCTTGGTACTTCAGTGCCTCGGTTTTATTATACAGTATATAGCAATTTACTTGAGCTTTGATTTATATGGATTGCTATGGAATGTCTTCAGTGGTACGGTGCATCCCAATGAGTATTTCAGCAGTGTATGCTCACTTTTTGTTTTGTATGTGTCTGTGCATGCCAAAGTTTTTTATTTATATGTATATGTTCTATGGAGCAAAGCATCGGAGTGATAACGTTAACAAACACATTTCAGCTCTATGATCTAACTTGATTCATGTTTTTTTTTTCATTCGTTATTCTTTCACACATGTGGATTATTTCAAAATGCCTACTTGAAAAGAGTGCAATCAGTTCAGTGAATCCCACATTACACCCATCCATCATGACTGTCCTAGATAGACATAGGGTGGAAATTCAGGCGCCACTGTGCTTTGTGAGTTTTTAAGGCTTATCTGAAGAAGATCCCATAAATCATTTCACCTAGCAGTGAAATAGGAATGCCCAAATTCTGATTAAGAGAGGGCAATCCAGAAAGACTTGGGCGCATGTTCTAGAAGAGCGGAGGTCACCTGAAGTTAACCGAGCAGTTAGAAGGGCTGAAAATAATGCCCAATTATGTGACGATTTAGAACAAAACACCCTGCTGGAGACTCCTCCACATCAGGTACGATTTTGCTAAGCTTGGTAGCGACAGCAGTCAAGCAGCGAAGGAAACACCCTGGAGATAAACTACCGAGACATAGAACTTTGGGTAAAATCTATGGTATCTCCAGAGCTGTTCCAAATGTGGGAATGCCAGTATTCCTTTTTTTCAGTTTTGAAGGATCTAGTTGAAGGAGCAAAACTGATATAAAAGACGGAGGATTTTCATGAAACCAGAATATAAATACATTTTACTGCTCAAGCCAAATTTAAATTGGTGTATATTGCTGTGGGTGTGTTTAAGCCAGAATTCTTACCACATGAAGGGTTTTATAGCTCTGTTTTGGAAGTTCCATTATATTTAAGTTGGTTCTCCAGAAATTGACCCTTGTTTTACAGAACACATTTTTATGTAGAATGACATATTTCTTCTTCTTGAAGAAGCAACGCTTACAGTAAATAAGGAGGACTTCCATATATGGATCAAGGAATGTGTATTATTATTATTATTATTATTATTATTATTATTTATTGGTTTCGCATACCGTGATTATCACTAATCTCAGTCCATTACAACAACCTAATCAGGACGTCAAGTACCTGAACCAATAAGAAAGATCATATACAACAACAAAATCAGATACAATTTATCTTTAACTTTACTGTACCAAAGATCTTTCACATTTAGTAAACCTCATGAAATGTGATTGGTAAGTTCACTTTTTTGTCTGTGTACCTTCTGTTTAAAAGACTACGAATCATCTGTTCCAGTATTTACCCATTAGGTCTATAATACAAAGTCTAATTGGTATGCTTTAATCTTATTGCAGGATGCTAAATATGTTATTCTGCAGGTGTGAGTGAACAACTGGTATTTATTGTTATACCAGTAATCGCATCAGCGACCTATCTCTACTTTTTTTTTTCCAAACTAAAAGCTTGATGTGCACAGCAGGCTCAAAAAGCTATGCTCACAGTTCAAATGAGCTGGATTACAGAGCATGACCACTGAGACCCTCACATGACAAAGCCTTTCTGAAATTAATATGCATGGTAAAATGCTCCCCGTACTGCTGCTAAAGTGATTTAAATCATGCACATTAAAAATGTAATCGCAAATTTAGCATGGTGGACGTTGCAGTCACATTGTGCCTGATTGCATAGAAGGTTCCAAGTGGGTTTTAAATGTCCTTTAAGATTGAGATTAAAACGTGTACTTACAAGATGCATATTAATCTAAAACTCAACATTTTTCAGTGTGGGATCACAGTGGGGGAATATTGCAGCCAGTAGAGTTCATTTTAATCCCAGTAGGTAATTACACTTTGAAATAATATTCCTAAATTAAATCATGTTTTGGGTGATTAATTTAAAACCCAAATTAAAAAAATGTTATCCAATTTGGGGTGGGGGGGAGGGGGGGCTGGTTGTTCCTTAATATTTTACTAGTGATTACATAATACACATATTTCTTCATAATACAATAATACTTTATTCATAATTTTGAATATCTTGCCATTGGAATAAAAAAAGGTGGGGTTTTTTGTGCCTGTTTGAAGAGTTAGAAAAAAATATTTTAATAATTTAAACAGCAGTAGAGCTAAATACCGTCATCCTTTATCTTTATACCAGCATTAATCCTACTGTTTTTTTTTTTGTTTGTTTGTTTGTTTGTTTTTAGAGGGTTTATTTATTGGTCTCCTACAGTACTATTGCGCATACAATAAAACATGGTGGGTAAAGATCAGCAGGTTTGTGGTTTTATGAGGTATTAAGATCTGCCACTCATTGCATTCTCCTTAGCTTTTATACAGTAGCTATCCTATCTTCTCTGACAAAGGAATAAACATTCATGTTTTTGTCTTTAATTACTGCTGTAAACTACAGTAAATGATTAAGTGTTTGACAGTAAAATAAAGCAACATGGCCATATTTGATGTAAAACTAGTATCAGTCATACAAAACAAAATAACACACTTTTGTTCTTTAAAATGTATTATACTTCCAGAGGGCAAAATATTTATAATAAACCTCTAGAAATCTCATGCTGGCAACAAAAATAATTTAGTATGTATAGTTTCTGCTTGGCGTAAAAAATAAAAAATAATACCACTGCAAATGTGCCCTAGTGTTGAGTGTAATAAATTATTTTTTGCTTGATCCGTACCTCTGCTTTTTCCAATGTGTGGTGGTTGTTCTGCAAATTTATAAATCATAGGTTCCGATGCATAAATTAAAGTAGTCCATCCATTACATTTCTGAATTTGGTTAAGGGAAACCCAGTATATGCTCTGCTTATTCAGTAAAACTGGCAGTGCCTTCTTCATGGGCAGTTAAACTTGCTGAAGAAGAACACAAATGTTTACTCTGGTCTCCTAACCAAATCTAAGAAGCTTAGTTTTCCCCCACACAAGTCCAGGGCTCATCTAAATTCCACAATACCATTCAAGGGACTATTTTGCTGTGGACTGAAAGGCATATCTAATGCTATGTTTTTTACACAACTTATTAGATTCCTTGCTTTTTTATTACAAGGTTGTAAAAAGCAAAAGGAATGTACACCAATGGGTGATATTGTAAATAGAAATGTCAATTTAACAAAAAAACATAATGAAAAATTGAACAAAACAGTCTGAATTATGAGTACAAGCACAAAAAGTACGTTTTGTATTGAGAAGGCTAAATACAATTCCCTGAACTGTTGCTGTTAAAACTAATTGATTTATTGGTTCTTTGTGCAGGACACTAATATCTTTATACTCAGGGGATATATAAACTCACTAGAAAGGACTAAAGTCTGTCACAGAGCCATGTCAACTAAACAGTTTTCACTCATATACAGTAGAGGTTTCCCATGGCTAACTATGTTTCTTACATTTGTAAGCAACATAACATAATTGCACCCAGAGGGTCCATGGTGATGTATCGTTTACATTTCTTTAGTTCTAGACTACCAGTTTAACATTTTTACCATTATATAAAATCATCTAACAGGAATATGATGGAAGAAATATATCAATTGTTCAGTAATATTATTATTATTATTATTATTATTATTATTATTATTATTATTTATTATTATTATTATTATTATTATTACTATAGTGCAAGACTATATGTCCAGCTAGCCTACTGATCTATACTATCATTGCAATGTTTTGCTTATCTCTTAACAGGTACTGTAGCTAGCTAATAGCATACTCTTAAGGGCCTGTTTCAGTTCAGTACATGAGAGGTGAGCCAAATATTCAAACCTACAGGTTCCCAAATCTAAAGCACCTATTGCTAACCACCAGGCTGGTCATCAGTGCTTTAAAATTATTTTCTTTAGTAGAAAAAACAAAGCAGTGGACAATTTAGTTATTTGACATTAGACCCACAACATTGTAATGCTTAAGAATAGATGTCAAATATGTCTCCACGGATATTCTAAACACAATAATGTGGTTTAAGACCTCTGTCTGCAAAATACAGTTACCATGGAAAAGAGGCCATAGATGTACAGTACCTTCAACAAACATATTGCTGTCCCAATCTATCCAAATAGCCTTTGTTCATTTGTAGACATGTCTATTCTCCCTTGGTAGAATGTACAATGAATGGTCAATGGTTTTACAAAAAGGTCTACATTTTGCATGGATAAGGTTCTGTACATGGAGTATAAAAGTGAATTGTATTGGTTCCTTTCCTCAACTGACATTCACAGACATTGCATTACGATTGCTCACTGACCACAAACCCACTTGAGCACTGTGGTCTGGCTTGTCAGCATGCTTCTAAAGGTGTGAGATGGCAACTTAAATTTTTATCAGATAAAAAATCCAATATGTAGAACTATGGGAGAGTCTGTAGGTATCACTTAACTGTCTCCTGATGAGGAACATTTGTTCAGTTAGGAAAAGTCATGTGATACAGAACAATATGTATTAAAGCTTACACAACAAATAAAACATTATACATATTTTCATTACATTTGGTCTCACATTTCGTGGTAACCCTGCTCATAATTGAGTTAGCCGTTAGACAAAGCTCTTTCTAGCTGATCATTGGTCGGGATGTTTATTGGCTGATGAATAAAATACTAACCATTTAACTGACAATGCCCTGAAAATGGGGGTGTCTAATATGCTTAATGTTTACAATTTTAATCTATTTTAAAAAGTGAGTTCTCTGCCTGAACCACCACTTTGCTAAATTGTAGGCAAGCTTAAATTGTTTTACTACTTCAAATCAATCAGGTCCCAATTTTTATAAAACACAAGCTGCATAATTGACCTTATATATGCACCTTACAGAGTTTATATTTAAGAGAGACAACTTTTTTGTGTGAATATATATATATATATATATATATATATATATATATATATATATATATATATATATATATATATATATATATATATATATAAGCGATAAAGCCTGCCGATGCAAGCTCTACTGTGCTGTAGATGACTGCGATTGGATTGAACCTTCCTTACGGTGCCCTGTCACAGACATGATTTCGCTTGTCTCTAGACCAGAGTCAGAAAGTATGTTTAAATTGCTGTTTATGTTATCAGATTAGTTGTAGATTACAATGTTAAGGACAGATGTCGGTATTCATGGGAAGATTGATTTAAAATTTAATTCGCAGTAATGCACTTCAACGTGAACCTTCTAGATCTAACCGACAAGCGTGAGTTAGCAAAGCTTCGATTATATATATTCCTATATATATAATATATAATATACTATATATTATATAAACTTTAGAGATATATATAAAATATACTCGATGAAATGATAAAAATGCACTTATTTCAGGACGTTTCGAACAGATAGATAGATAAAACTTGTCTTAATTAAAACAAATGCTTGTTTACTATTAAACGCATCATATATAATCCACACTGCCACTGATACGAAAGAGATTGTTGTACATGTACCTGCATACTGACTACTTAACAAAAAGAAAACCATCATTTTCTGCAACCTATAACAGAATTACAGTATGTTTTAAACATAACCTATTAACTGCACCCAAAACAGGTACATTTGTATTTTGGTTGCTAGAAAAAATATAAAATCTGTATGATGCATTTTGTTATTCTTCTATTACATTTTATATACTCAGTTTAATAGCACTATTAAAAAGCCAAATCATTTTAAATATCAGGTATGGTTAGAATATAAGGTATTTCCTAACAGGAGCTGTCCGACGTTTATTTCATGTAGAATAGATCTTGATGTCAAAGCGAAATCAGAAAGGAAGCAGATTTAACCTCAGTCTGCTTCCTGCACTCCACACTCTTCAGAAGAGCAATGTAAACAGAATTATTTATGCTCAGCAAAATGTTGCTTAATTACTCAAGCACCACTGTTTGCTTGTATTCAGAGCGTCTATACCACCCACAGACCAGTGTTAAACAGCCGCTAAAAGCTACCTTTAGTCTTGGCTGTTTGAAATTAGCACATGAGCTTTGCAAAAAAAAAAAAAAACTTCAGCAATTTATATATGCACAGAGACTGAAATCTATACTCACCATATGATGTGTCCCTCAAGAATTTTCGTATTGCTTCTGTCCTCGGGTCCCAGCTTAGAGACTATAAATCTAGCAGGCGATTAATTCTATACCCCAGAGAAACCAGCAATTAGCACTTGCAACCAGTGAAAAAAATGCAATTGAAAAACATTCTTATTGTGGTCATCTATCTATGTATCTATCTATCTCTCTCTCGGTGTGTGTGTGTGTGTGTGTGTGTGTGTGTTGTGTGTGTGTGTGTGTTGTGTGTGTGTGTGTGTGTGTGTGTGTGTGTGTGTGTGTGTGTGTGTGTGTGTGTGTGTGTGTGTGTGTGTGTGTGTGTGTGTGTGTGTGTGTGTGTGTGTGTGTGTGTGTGTGTGTGTGTGTGTGTGTGTGTGTATATATATATAGCTCATTTTTAGCTCTACATGGCTAAATGGAGTATATTATACTGTTCAAGTTTACTTTAGTTGGCTCTAAATCTCACTACTACACATAATGAAATAAAAATATGAATGACATGTCATTTCTCTTAAATGGGTAATATGTTGCCTGCTCGGAGAGTGTACACTTGTTTCATGTGTCAAAACATTAATTCAGATATAGAATGTGTGGGATTTACCTGTTCTGTGCTTCCTCTTATCTTCAACTGGTAGAATTACTATATTATCAAATGTTTTAGGGTATCATTGAGGTCTTCCGCAGTAGATTCTGGAAAAGGTATGATAAGAGCTTTATTTCTTTGTAGCAGGCGGAACACTGAGATCAAAGTGGGGAAAATGCAGTGCTTAGTATTGTTCAGTTCCCAGAACAATATAATGATTTCAACATGTTGGATACATTTTCTGCTCAAATTAACCAGTTCATCAAGGGTCAGATTAAATTAAACATAAACACAATTTTCATATTGCACACAATAATTATATTCTACAATGGTGAAAAATGCCCATGTAAAAAATACCAGTGTCAGTATTTTAATATAACAGGTTTTTAGCAAACACATTTTATCCAGCTGTGCCATACTGCATGTGTGTCTGTGTGTGTGTGTGTGTGTGTGTGTGTGTGTGTGTGTGTGTGTGTGTGTGTGTGTGTTTCCCAGCTTTAATAACACCAATGCATTGATATTGCATTTCTGTTACCATTTCACAAAAAAATATTTTGTGTCACATTTAAATTAACATATTTCAATCTTCAAATCTGTGAAAGGAATGCATAAGTATAATTGATGTATACATTTTTAGATTTGCATTTCTGTCTGTTTTTTTTTTTTTTTTTTTTTTTTTTTTTTTTTATTATTCTGTAAAATGTTTTTCTTTTAGGCCAAAGGGAAATTGTATTTGTAAAACAATGTGTTATGAAGCAAAACAAGAAGTCACTAGTTTTGTATTGGGAAGGAATTCATTACCTTTCAAATTCCTCCCTAATGAAAGTCTGTATATATCTCCTCTGTGCATACATTCATTAGAAAGCCTGCTGAAAGCTTGCTGCACTTACTTTCCTCTAATTACATCATCAGATTCTAATACTGTTACAGTCAGTTGCAGTGTACTTGTATGCAACTACATCCTTGTTTCTAATTACTGTTTTAGTCTCTTTTTCCTTGCGACATGTTGGTGATAGATCATTATTTTTCCAGCAATTTGTTCGCATTTACATGCAATATAATTGGATCTGATTAATTATTATGATTAATGACTGCAGAGTTTCCATGCAAAGCTATTAATACTGGTAGTATCAAATAGAAGACATGGACAAATTAAAGGCAGTAGAGTACTGTTGCTTAAACTAGTAGCTCCTAGGTTTTAATAACCATTTGCTGTACTGAGTCAAGCACAGATCACATCAATTATCTGCACTACCTTTTGTAGTGCAACACCGGTGTAAAACCTTTAAATGTGCATTTGATAAAAACAGATCTGTTGTAATAAAGATTTAACAATTTAACAAAAAATAGAAACATTATTGCTAGTTAAACAAAACTAAACACAACATGAGTGATGTTATTTATATAAAACATACATATAGTATACAAAATATTTAATACATCATTGGGCCAACCCAAAATACAATGAAACTTAACGCGTTTACCATCGAGTTAATCTGATTACACTATAATTTACCATACAGGTTTTCCCGTGTCAGGACCATAGGCAAATCAATCAATCAATCAATCAATCAATCAATCAAATCTCTCTCTCTCTCTCTCTCTCTCTCTCTCTCTCTCTCTCTCTCTCTCTCTCTCTCTCTCTCTCTCTCTCTCTCTCTCTCTCTCTCTCATCCCAGCCATACCCCAGACAAAATAGAGAGACAATTCGTATTTACACTTCTGCTTATGATGATGTATATTATTAAAATTAACCCAGGGTAGTTAGATTGGCTGTGCATTAAAAAAAAAGGTAAAATTATAAGCCTGTCCTCAGCTATCATTGATTGATATGGGATCTTGGGGTCCTTTGGTGGATGGAGTGGGAGGGGGGTTGTTTGTATATATATATATATATATATATATATATATATATATATAATATATATACATATATATATATATTTGTCAGTGTGTTACCAAACAACCACATAAAAGTCACTTTGAGGACATGGTTTTATCACACTAACTGAGATGACCAGTTCCTGTAATATCAAGTATACTAATTCAGAATTAAAAATGTCAGATTTTATTTATCCCATAGTTAAATACAGGCAATTTAGTCCTTCCTAAAAAATACAGGCAGAATAGTTGAGTTAGACTATAGTCGATTCATTTTGCATAGGAATGGCTCATTAAAAAAAAAAAAATGCTGTGCATTTGTATGAAGCCCTGATTGGACAGTGCACAAAATGAATTTATGGTGTCACTCAGAGTAGAAGAAGGACTAATGAGGAAGGAAGAGAGCGTACTGTGGTGTGGGTAATTCTAAAGTACATTCATCCCTTCAGCTGGCAGTGCTCTGGGATTGGAGGTGTCCCTCATTATGTATGTGTCTCAGGAGCTTTCTTTAATATTTTAATAAATAACAACATCAGCCCAACAAGATATTAATGAATAGTATCATTAATAATGAGCTGGAGCCATGTAGTGATAGCACAGATATTAAATTGAACCACTGTGGGGCTCTCTCTTGAGACTTGGGATTTTTCCAGCAGCAAACAAGGCCTCTGAATGAGGCAGCCATCGCTCTGTGCCAACAGCTTTTACAACAGGTTGAAAGTAATAAAAGAGGATTTTCTGTGCGATAAAGTTAAGCCCTAGAAAATCTGCTGGTGTAGACTGGTGTGAAAAGTACTGCCAAATGTGATCCTTAATTAAACTTTAATCAAGACAATTCTGTTTGCAGTAGAAGTAGCTAAAAAGAGGTGTCGATGCTGTACTGCAAACGTGTATTATTATTATATTATTATTATTATTATTATTATTATTATTATTATTATTATTATTATTATTATTTAGTGCCAGTGTTAGAAAGGGATTTCCTTAAAATGTTGTTATACCTTTTGTTCTTTATCTATAAATACAGTACCAGTGCCTCAGTTGGCACAATACACAAATTAACAATAGAATATATAATCTGGTCATTTATACAGGTAATATTCATTAATTGCAAGCAAACAGATGTGGGTGTGTATTTTTTCAAAATGCTCTGTTTCCTGTGAGTATGTGTATGTGTATGTTTGTGTGTGTTTTAAAGAAGATTTATTAATATTCAGTTGCATTTAAATCTCTAATTGTCTCATTTTGTAATACATTAATTAAAAAAAAATATTAAACTAACATAAAATAGCTATTATAAGCTCTACCATGAAGCTTTCATTCTGATTTAGACAACATAATCAGAGTAGTTGCTGGGAATACAATGTTAATTAAAACACACAAATATATATACCTTGTTCTCCACAGTTTCTGCTGAGATGGTCTGAATAATGGCTCATGTTGCTCAGACTCCAAGTCACCTCCTTATATTTACTCGTTCCCTTCTGTATGTGAAAACACAGGCAATTTCTTCATAATAAAAACTGGATTAGCATGTATCACAAAGATGCACCACCAGCTGTCACTTGGAAATTAGACCATCCTGCCCAATGCTTCTAACGATAATGAACAAATTAATAAATTAATGGCTTAGTTCTCAGGCTTTATTAAATGACTAATACTGCTGGAGTGTACAGAAATAAAATCATATTAAAGGGACTGCGCATTATAAAATCACTTATTTTTAATGAGAACGGCAGTTAACAATATAAGTACCGTTTCCGAATCCATAGCACGGAATGTTTTATATGGTTTAATTTGCACCTGTTGCATCATTGTAATTAGACCTAGAGTGAAGTCTCCTTTTGTGCACCACTTTCTATGCATCGCAGTTTCCACTTATTTTTCTTTTCTTTACACTGATCCCTTATAATTAATTATTTGTATCCCTGTTTATATGATGTAAATAAACCATTTTACTTCGTTGTCATACATTAAAAACATTGATGAATGCAAGGCCCCCTGTTTCTATTTAGTTAATAACTGACAGTATGATGGATATTGTTTTGAATGTAAGCACATAACAGACACTCTCCACCCTCATTATAACTGTCTTTGGCAGCCATGCATTTTGTGAGTTCTATATTTGCATATTATAATGAATGTGTTATAACAAAGCTCAGAGTAGTTAGAAGTCACCACAAGTCAGGAAATTAAAATCTTGCAAGACAGCACAATATTATTATTGTGTTGCAATTCTGAACAGATTAGCAAGACATCGCTGTTTGTACAAAGCCCCCCTTCATGGAGGAAATGCACAGAAAGAAACAGTCTTGAACAGAACTGGATAATACACAGCACACATTTCACCCTAATCAGTTATACTGCTCTTTATGGAGGGGCCTGTTTAAAGGTTCATTGGTCCTCAATCTAGTTTTTTATGTATCTAATGTCTTGTTCAGGGCTCTAGTTCCTTAGGGGACCAATATGCAGGTACAGACAGATAAGCTCTTGGTTTTAGCTGACCTCAACACAAAGACAGTGACACCTAAATAGCATGCTCTATCTGACAGAGCAGATCTTCAAGTTGGTGCTGAACAAGTCTTCCACCACCAGCAGCTGCTGACAGTATTTAGTGGTGGAGGAACAAGCATTTTTCATTTTTCTATTTTCTATTTTTAAAGGGCCTGTGCCAGTTTATGCCACTGCACTTTTTTTTTTTTCACTTTTCTGATGTATGTGATAATCTTATGAAACACAGCTGTCCAAATGCTATGGTAAACTTGGTTATATGGTTGAGGAATTCTATTGTACTTGAAAATTATTATTATTATTATTATTATTATTATTATTATTATTATTATTATTATTATTATTAGCAGTAGTAGTAGTCCTATTTAAGTTCTATTTATCGCCAGCTGTCACTGGGCAGCTGGTGATAAAATTCTACTTGGCACCCCTAAACAAAAGGAGATGCTAACAAAGCCAACACTTAAGTAATTAAACAAAAAGACAGGTAAAATGACTGTAAATTAAATGTTCAAAGAAAGAATGGAACCAAAACAAACAACACAGAGCACGCCACTTAAAGCCCACTGCTTGACAATGGCTGTTGTTTTAAGTAAGACTTGAACATAAAAGGGCCCTGAACATTATTAGTAGTAGTAATTCTATTTAATACCCAGTAGGGGGACTACATCAGCTGTCAAACAGCACTTGGTTTTTCAAGTGGTCTCCCATCCAAGTGCTAACCAAGCCCAACCTTGTTTAGCTTCTGAGATCAGACAATACCAGACTTACTCAAGGTGGTGTGGCCAAGCAGACAGCTTGTGAAAAAATTCACTTTAGTACCCCTAAACAAACAGGTGTGGCGATAAAGACTAGCCATTAACTAAATTTAAAGAAAAAACTGTAAAAAAAAAACCTTGTAAATTTAATGTTCAGCTGTAAAAATGAACCAAAATAAATGGTACAAAGCATGCCACTTAAGAGCCCACTGGTCAACAAAAGCGGTCATGTCGCCAGTGGACTCGGCCTGGGCGTGCTCTAATGTAATCCTTAAACGGACAAGGGCCCTGAAGAGAAGATGACCACCAGCATTATTTTTGGCATATCGCTGAGCAAAGCTGCCGCTAGGCCCCTCCATGGGGTGACGTCTTCGGTCCCGCTGTAACAAACAGTTATGCTGCTTGCTACTGTGATGCAGCCAATGCTACACCACTTACCGAGCTATTAAACAGTCAACCTGCAGAGACCATTTCCTCTTTTGCATCGAACCCGTGAGGGCAACCGATGTGAACTCGCTGGTTGGCGGTCGTCTTCTCTTTCAGAGAACCACAGTAACAGTAAATAACCTAACGTTCCCTTTCAATTCGAAGACAACCACCAACATTTCTTTTGGGAAAGTATACCAGAGCCATCGCGAGGGAATAGGAATTGCAGCAACCGCATAACCCAAGGGTTAGAGGTGCGAGTGTGCAACCTCAAGGACCCTCGTGCCTAATGAAGGCAGGGAAGAATCTACCACATTAAGGCAGTAGAACATGGAGAATGTATACGGAGTAGCCCAGCTAGCAACACTACAAATGTCATTCAATGAAGCTCCTCTAAAGAGGGCCCATGATGTAGCCACACCTCTGGAAGAGTGCGCAAACACCTTCCCAAGTGGGGATAGGCCAGATTTAGAGAGTTCCAAAGAGTTGGAGCCATGAAGCTAAATGAGCATTCTCCAAGTGTGGTGCACAGGGGATAACAAGCAGGCCAGACTCATCTCATCTATGGCTGCTAGGTAAACTTTCAATATAGAGGAGGATCGACACGCCTCTAACAGATTTTGCAGAAACTTTAAAATATTTGCTTTAGGGCAATAAATGGGGTTATGACCTCTGGTCATGCACCAATTTTGAAAATACTTCCACTTACAGGCGTACAATGCATTTGTGGCAGAGGCCCTAGCGTTCTGCAGTGTACTGACGACTACGTCTGAGAGCCCTAAGGCAGACTGACGGTCTCATTCAAGGGCCAGACCCACAGTTGGAGTCTTCTCGGTTCTGGGTGCTACAGGGTGCCTTTCGCAGCAGCTGGCAGAGGTTTGAAAACCAAAATTTCCTGGGCCACCAGGAGAACTGTCGCCTTGTCTCTCCTGACATTCTCGAGGAATACAAGGAGCAGCAGTTTCGGCAGGAAAGCGTACAAAGGCACTTTAGGCCACTCGTTGGCTAGGGCATCGACACCTAGTGGACCTCCGCAACTGCGGAGTGAGAACTACAGGATGCAATGGGTCCTCTCTGCAATGGCAAAGAGATTGACTCAGGCTTCCCTGAAGCCAGATCAACAGCCAAAAGGCTATGCGGTGTAACCCCACCGACCAGGGGCAGGGATATCTAGCAGCCCAATCAGGGTCCGAACACTCCTCTATCTGCCCAGACCGCCCCCCAACCAGAGTTGGATGCATCTGTCGTCACCAGTTGATGGTGGTGTATCACTCCCATCCTTACACATTCGTTCAGGTGACAGGCTTGCCTCCACCGGCGTAGGGCTTCCCAGCACAGGCGAGACAAGGTCAGCCAACAGTGTCTGTCACGTTTGGGGTATAGCAGTAAAGCACTGAGCCTTGGATCGGGCACATGTGGAGTAACCTCAGTTGGATGGCTGATGAAGCTGTGGCCATCAGACCCAATAGTTTTTAACACATCACCAATTGTACTGTAAACCCTTGTTGAACAGGGCCTGACAGTTGTGAATGGCAGATGCTCTGTCATCTGAAAGGTAGGCTCGCATTGTAAGGGAATCCAGCTGGAGATGCAAGTACACCATACTTTGCACCGGTATTAATTGGCTCTCACATCGCGCACCATGCGTATAGATGAACCGAAGTACCAAGGGCTGAGAGTGCACCACGGTACCTAAGTACCAGGGCAGCTAAAGCAATGGCGCCTACTTTAACTGTGTGAAGTCACACACCTGGTCAGGGAGCAGCATGCACCAGGGAAGATAACAGGCTAAGAAACCGCGGCGGTCGAGAGATGCATCGAGGTGGGAGGGCCGAGGCAGCCAGGCAAGGTTTACTCAACAGCAGGGCTGGTAAAACACATCCCCATGGAGGAATCACACGGCTGACTGGCTGTTGTTGTTTTTTTGGTTTGTTTTTTAAACTGCAACGTGGCAATTTTTTCAGCACAGACACAGGCAAAGCAGGGTCTTCCGGCAGGGTCAACACACAGGTGGACTCACAACAACAACCCCCAAAATATATATATATTCTTGCCCAAGCTCCGTGAATAGCAGCCGGCAGAGACACTCAATGGCGGAGATACGGCAAAGCCAAGCCACGGCGGAAGGACTGTGCTCTTGAAAGTGAAGGCTGAAAAGACAACACACACACACACACACACTTTAATCAAGACTGCAGACTTAATCACTCACATACGACAGACGGTCGCAGTACAGACAACCTGCGACACGCTGCGAGACGCTGATTCCACGAAAGCAGCAAGGCCAACTCTTTGCATGAATGCAAGGGAACTGCAGTCGAATCAGAAGAACTATTTCAAAAACAAGCTTACCTTACCGGAAATGAGAGGCAAAAGAGGAAATGGTCTCCACGGGTTAACTGTTCAGTCCCTCAGTAGGCGGGACCGAGGACATCACTCCCCGGAGGGGCCTATCGGCAGCTCTGACATAAAATGCTCAGCGAGTACCTGATCTGTGGCTGGCATATCCCAAAAGTAGTGCTGGTGGTCATCTGTGAATTGAAAGTGAACAGCCATTTAGAAACCTTTGCTTGAGACGAGTTTTTACTAAATTAAAAAAAAATAAAAAATCTAGTAGAGATTTTAGGAGAGGAAAGGAAGCATAACATTTTCTTTTTGCATGACCTTTCGTTAGTTTTGTTTAATTAAATAGCACAATATAAGAATTGTATAGCTACAGGAAGGAAACAAATGTATTTAAATAATATACTTACAGAATCCAATGCATGTTCTTGATAATTTGAAACCAGTATTTAAAATGAGGCGCACTGACAGCCTCTTAAAATCATTATAAAATGACAAGGATATTGATCTCTTGAGTCTTTAAATAGTCTATTGATCATTTTAATGGCAGTGTGAATCCTACCACACAAATGCAGTGGTGTTTATAACATGCACATGTATTGCACTGTACAGGCAGTGTTTGATGAGTCACTGCTGTGGATTCTGAACTCTGTGTGTGTGTGTGTGTGTGTGTGTGTGTGTGTGTGTATGTGTCTATCTATCTATCTATCTATATATATATATATATATATATATATATATATATATATATATATATATATATATATATTATTTTTTTATTTTATTTTTTTTTCTGTGTGATGTGAGTGGTCTCACCGGCTTGCGCCTTTTACATATTATGCAATGACAAATTATGTTACTTATTTGATTTCTGAGTGAAGTTACAATTTTTTATTTTGACAAAACAGCTAAAAACAAGTTGTACAGTAAATGTTCGTTTTAAACCTTTAAAATAACACTGCCAGATGTGTTTCAGCTTAAAGTACATAGGTTAAGAAAGGCCATTACGTCCAGCTTGACAAATTCTAGCAGCACTGGTAACACTGTCAAAATATGGAGATTTATGGTACCGGTTCCTCAAAGAACGCAGGCCTTCTATGTTGGTCTATAGGCTTCAAAATGAGATTGTTGGTTGGTGAATTTATCCATCAATCGTGACAACTCCCTTTCGTGATATTTCTGAAAAATAAACCAATTAGAATGCATGTGTAACCATACAAATTTCATAGTAAGAAGGCTACTGAAAAGCTCAGTGGGGCATATCAGGCATTGTCACCGTCATAACGCCAGTGGGCAAATTGAACTTTTGTGTGAAGCCAGTGTAGTTTCACATCTGAAGTTCCTGTTTATTCAGGGAGGCCTCGTGTGAACGAGTTTGTTCAGGTACGTGAATTAAACGGTACAGTGCGTGGTTTATGGTTGTAGATACAGGCTAGGGGATCAGTATACTAATATTACTTACGTGTTAGTAAATTCTAAAAATTCGTAGTCACCGTCCTTCATAGAATTTCTGCGTGAGATGTACAAAGCAGATCTTTTTCGTGAACTGTCGTAATTTCACCGCAAGTTTACTGCTCTCTATACAGGAGAGATCGGAGTTTGCATCTCATTATAAATAGATTCGCAACGCTCAGTCACGATTTTTAACTTCCAGAAGTAAACATTACACTGTAATAATGTAGCGCAAACATGCAGACCCCGAGCACAACGAGAACAAAAACGTAATCGAAAAGGGTCCCCAAAACTGACACCATGAATAAAACTAAGCTTGTTTCTGTATGTTGATGTTTAACATGGTACATATGCACAGTAATTCTGCAGTCTAACCATGCTTCCCTGCATGCTTTCAGTGCTGTAATTTAATTTAAGAATATCGCAGAGACTTTTGTTTGAGTCTGTGTATATTTTAGTTGTGTAAAGGAAATAAGTACAGTACATACGCAGGCTACGGAAGTAAATACTTTTCGGCGTGTTTCATTATATGCACTACATCACTAACTTTAATTTCTAACCGGTACTGTACAGTATTATTGTTCAGCCTGCCCCCCGCCGTGCTGTAGGAGGAAATGCACTGTGCTCCGACTGTAGGCAATTTGAGGAGCTACTGAATATTTAAGAGCTTTGTGCAGTTGTCAGAGCTTTAGTATCTTGCACTGTCCATGCAATTTAGGGTTACTATGTTTGCAGAATGAAACACCGCAGTAACTCCAAAACAGTTAAAATAACAGTATATAATAATAGAGTAAAAAAAAAAAAAAAAAAAAAAAAAAAAATTACATCGGGTGTGTGTATTGCAGATACATATTGTCATCTCATAACATGTTAAATGTACAAAAAGCCAGAGTTTAAAAAAAATAGATCCGCTATTACCATTTAAACGTGATAAACACAGAATCAGACTGATTTAAAAAATAATCCATAAGATTGTTTATTTTATTTTTGAATGGCGCTAACACCAAATAAAGGACCGTGCTATTATCTTGCTGAGCACACAAATGCAGTTTTGTACATAAAAAAGGGCGATTTCACAATGTTACTGATTCTGACGGGACAAAAAATTAAGGCTGTTTTTGCTCTACTTGCTTTCAAACACGTGTAAAATGTTTACTTCGGAGTGGTTTCCCCCTGTATAGTTCCTTTTGATTAAGTGAACCATCTGGTGGCTTCTGTTTGATATTTTCCTACCTAAAAGCATTTAGAAGGAGCAGCATATCAGTCTATCAATCTACTACCAAGCAATCAAGTGGAATAGTTGTTTGTTTTATGTAAGTTTACAATAAAGCAAATTCAAATATAAAAATAAACCAAAACAAAATGTATTTATTAATATTGACTATTAAAAAACACAGGTGTTGGTTTTTTTGTTGTTGTTTGTTTTTTTTGTTTGTTTGTTTTTTTTTTAAGTACAGTGCCTTGAAAAAGTCTTCACACCCTTGAACATTTTTCACATTCTGCTGCCTAAAAATTAGAATTCAGAATGCATTGAAGTAGGAGTTTGTTTCCTTGATCTACACAACATCATCTACACTTTCAACGTGAAAGAACAATTATAGAAATATTCAAAAAGTAATTAAAAAAAAAAAAGTCTTGATTGCATAAGTCTTCACACCCTTTGTCATAGCAAACCCAAATTAGCTCAGGTACAACAAATTGCCTTAACAAGGCACATAATAAGTTAAATAGAGCCCACCGGTGTCCAATCACAGTAGTTCAACTGATTCAAATACTCCTGGATGAAGAATCAAGCTGTTTCTGTTGTATAAAGTGAATTTGAAGCAAATGGCAAAACATGCCAAACAAGGAGCTGCCAAAAGAACTCAGAGATAAAGTTATTGAAAGTTACAGATTGGGGGAAGGCAATAAGAAACTTTCAATGTCTTTGAAAATCCCTTGGGACACTGTCAGGTCCATCATGGTAAAGTAGAAACAGTTTGGCACCACGAAGACACTGCCTCGATCAGGCTGTCCCTCCAAAGTCAGTAGCCGTGGCTTAAGGAAACTTCTGAGGGAGGTCACTGTGAGGTGCAAGATTACTTTAAAAGAACTACAGAGGTCTCTGAATGAGATTGGGGAAAATGTTGACTGTTCAACAATTTCAAGAGTACTCCACAAACATGGCCTGTATGGGAGGGTGGCAAGAAGGAAGCCACTGCTGAAAAAAAGCCATATGATGAGCCGCATAGCTTTTGAAAAGAAACACTTAGGGGACACTGCGTGCATGTGGGAGAAGGTTTTGTAGTCTGGTGAGACCAAAGTGGAACTTTTTGGTCTCAATGCTAAGCGATATGTGTGGCGTAAACCAAACACGGCACTTCACCCTGTTGACACCATTCCTATAGTAAAGCATGGTGGTGGCAGCATTATGTTTAGGGGGTGCACCTTTTAGCAGGACAATGATTCTAAGCACAAAGCAAAAGCAAGAATGGAGTAGCTCAGCAAGAAGAAAGTGAATGTCTTTGAGTGGCCTAGTCAAAGCCCAGACCTAAATCCTATAGAAAATCTGTGGCAAGACTTGAAGACTGCAGTACACAGACGATCCCCATCCAACTTGAAAGAACTTGAGCTATTCTGCCAAGAAGAATGGGCAAAAACTGCACCATGCCGCTGTGCTAAGGTGGTAGACACTTGTCCAAAATGACTCATGGCTGTTATGGCTGCAGAAGGGGCTTGCACCAAGTATTGACTCAAGGGGTGTGAAGACTTATGCAATCAAGACTTTAATATTATTATTATTATTATTATTATTATTATTATTATTAATTACTTTTTGAATATTTCTATAATTGTTCTTTCACGTTGAAAGTGTAGATGATGTCGTGTAGATCAGTGAAACAAACTCCTACTTCAATGCATTTTGAATTGGATTTTTTAGGCAGTAGAATGTGAAAAATGCTCAAGGGTGAGAAGAATTTTTTAAAGGCACTGTAACTAAATGCACACAAACATTTAAACTGGAAGTTTCACATACAAACAGATAGTTGAATCTACGCCAGTGAGAGGCATGCCTAAAATAACAGGCACAAACCAAAGTTGTAAATCAGCAAAAAATGATGATACAGCAAGCATAAGCGCGAAACTTTGATATTATAATGAGATTCGTACATTTGCATACGATAGTACTTTGTAATGAACAGTCGTAATGAACCTACCGCAGCAGGGATGACACTAAGTTATGGGAGTGAAAATGACTTTAATGCATAGCAGGTAAGTCTAGAAAGTCACAAAAACCATGAGAAGTCAACATAAGAAAGAAAAATCAATGATACACAGAGCCCTAAATCTTTAACAGAATGCTTAAAGTATCTTAAGACACACAGAAAACATTATTTTTATTTTTTTTGACCTGTTGTACTGCCTAAGTCAACTATTGTCAGCCTGCAGCAGAATTCAGAAAGTTTTGTACAGTCCTGTTTTTGTTTTTAAGAAAAGGTTTCATTTTGCACGTAGAAGGGAGTTTCTTATTTCTTTGTCTACTAAGGGTTATTTTTAGAACATGAGATCAAAGAGCCTGTTTCTTAAATGAAACACTTCTTATTTCAAGTCGAAAATGAGAGAGAGAGAGAGAGAGAGAGAGAGAGAGAGAGAGAGAGAGAGAGAGATTTTGTCACTAACAGGCACCTGCTGAAATGAATTAAGTCCCCTTTGCTTTGTTAACTTTCATAGCATGTTTTCTTACCATAGCCTTCACCACCTGAAAAATTAGTGGAAGAATTTGACTGATTATAGCAGCTGCATTGCTTGTTCTGCTGCTTGTTCTAAAAGGGATACTCAGCAGAACTTGTGTTTTTTTTCTTTCATTTTGTGCTGTCTGCATGAGTAATTACCTCCCTGATTTCTGAGATGCAATTGAGTAGCTTCCACGTTAGAAAAATTCAAAGATTGATAGAGCCCTCTCTCCTAAAGGATTAGTTTGCTGTTGTAATTCCACTGTGTAGGTCATTCAAATAGCAGAATGCTACAACGTTTAATTTGTCCTGTTTCAGTAGGCAGGTATTGCTTCCTTATAAAATCACCTGAATGCAACATGTCATCATTCACCATATAGGAAATATTTACTTTGTCTTTACAGGTGGTGTTTTCTTTGTCAGTAAAGTAGGCATGTGCAACATTTCTTAACCCTTTGGGGTATTAGCATTGAATGTACAGGCTTTTCAACTTACCTATTCGAAAATGTTAATGCACAGTACTTTACCAACAGCTGATCTTGGCTTTTCCCATGAGAAAATGATATTCATGACAACAGAGTACCATTTCCCCCAAACTTCAAGAGATTCACAAGTGATGTGGCAGGAGAGATGCTCGAACCCTGGTACCCAGTTATAACAATGCCAGTTGCATTGCCCATGCATTTATTTATATATAGAAAAATAATAACTACTATAAAGGCATTTTATAAAGGGAGCTTCAATATTGTATTGGGAAGAATTGATGGAATTTTGGAAAATCAAACAAGCCTGTGAGCAGGATAATATATAATAAAAGTTTATTTTTCACATTATCTGTCTTATAATGAACAAATGTAGTTAGTGTGAAGAATGTGTTGGGACTTTTCAGTAATACATAAAGTTTTAGAGAAAACAAAATAGTGATTGCATTTATAAAAATGACCTACTGTATGGTACGCTAGAGTAACCATACACTGTATAGGGACCATTATTTACTGAAGAGTATCAATCTGGTGGTCTGAAAAATCAGGTGTGAGGCTGACACGTACCATAGAGGGACTGAAACCCATTACAAATAAGATTATAAATGTGGAATGGGTCAAAACATTACCCAGTCGTCATTTGTTTTCTTTCCATGGACCGCTGGAATACCTCATTCAATTAGTTCCTCAAATTTAATTTTTTCCCCAGTAATCATTCGAATCTTTTTCAAATTTCTCAAAATTACTTTTAAGACATACTTCCTTGACACAATCTTCCTTGACCCCGCTCAATGCCGTCAAGTAATATGAACAGCTGTTTAAAGGTTACTTCTATGTGACTTCATTGCTGTACTAGATTTGTCCACGTTCGTGTCCCTTGTTTTTTAAATAAAAACATACTAGTATCATTGATCAAATGTTCTGTTCATGTTCTGATTTGTAACCAAACCAAATTGTAAATTAACATTTTAATTTCTGGAAATTTTTAATAATCCAATTAAAGAAGACTGGATGACTTGGCAGGTTTTATTTCCTTCCTACTGAACCGTCCTGAAAGCACAGTAGGACTTTCTGACCTTGTCCTATCCTGGTTCAAATCTTATCTTTCTGATAGGTTTCAGTTCACCTCTATTGATGAGGTAAAATGGGCATTATCAGAAGTTGTCTGTGGTGTTCCACAGGGCTCCATTCTAGGTCCCTTGCTGTTTTTATTATATATGCTACCGTTAGGTGACATTATCCACAGACACGGAGTGAACTTCATTTCCTCTGCTGATGATACCCAGCTATATTTATCCCTAAAACCAGGAATTTCTTCTGCCTGGGTGTTATTAGCTACTTGCCTTACAGACATCAAGCATTGGATGTCACAGAATTTTCTAATGCTGAATTTAGATAAACAGAGGATATGCTAGTGGGATCATAGAACCAACTAAAAGGAAATGTGGGCTTACATTAGCTCGACCCTTGCAGTCTCTCATCAAAACTTAAACTAAGAGTCTGGAGGTCATCTTTGATCCTGATCTATCATTTGACACTCATATTAGGAAGTTGCTAAAGTATCTTTACCATTTGAGAAATATAGCCAAACTTAGACCAGTTATTTCCGTATCTGATGTGGTGAGACTCATTCATGCCTATGTTTCATAAAGAATTGATTTTTGTAATGCACTTTTTTTCTGGTGTCCCAAAACGTGTGTTATCCCTCATGCAGCTTGTTCAGAATACTGCCGCTAGGATTCTTGAAAAAGTGAACATATTAACCCAGTTTTGGCCTCTTTACATTCGCTCTCTGTGCAGTATAGAATTGCTTTTAAGATTTTGCTGTTAACTTACAAGCCCCTGCATGGATTAGCACCTAGTTATTTGCAGAAGTTACTGACCTGAATATTCCAAACTGCTTTCTGAGATCACAGGATGCGGGGCTGCTGGTTATTCCTAGGGTCAACAAAAGCAACACGTGAGGTATCGCTTTTTCTTATAGAGTTCCTAAATTATGGAATGCTCTGCCTTCGTTTGTCAGGGAAGCTGCGATTGTTACAGTTTTCAAGTCAAGACTAAAAACGCACATTTATAAAATGGCATTCTTAGCTCAGTGGGTTTTAATGTAACTTTAAAATTGCTGCTTTTGTATTATTATGTGCATACTGTTATTTAAATGGTCTGACTGTGGCAGTTGTATGTGTGACACACTATATAAATGTATTGTGCTTTGTCCTTTTTTTCTGTTATGTACTGTACGATACTTTTGTATAAAAATGCTATATAAATGCAATAAATATATAATACAAAATCTACAGATGTAAGGCATTCCAGTACAGGTAGGCACATCTACCAGAAAACCCAGATGCCTACTGCCCAGTGTAAAAGCTTAAAAACATTAGGATCTATTTTCCTTCCCTGGTTATGTAATTAAATCAATATTGGAATTTGCAGTGTTGTCACCTACAATCTCCACAATTTAGTATTTCCTGCTTTAACTGAAATGTGTCATTGTTAATACTGTACATTATTTGAATGTCAAATGCTCATTCTGCATTTTTATCTGCCATCCATATCATATTTTCAGGAGATTTTATTTTTTTTTTGTATCAAAATTCTTTGTGGTCTTGCTGTCACATTCATAGTGTGTTTTGAATTCTAGCTTTAACCTGTGAGGTTGATATTAAAAAAAAAAACACCAAAAAATGAGCTTTCCTGGACGTGTCTGCTCTCGTCCAAACAGAACTAGATGAATTGCTGAACAATGACAAGCTATTTTAATTATCCTCTTAGCTTTTTACTGCCTATTGCAGCAAGCTATAACTAATACATGTCACAAATACAGAAAAGAAGCCAGCTTCTAGAACTTGAGTTTATCAATCTAGAGATTAGAATATGTAGTTTGTGTATTGAACTTTTGGGTCTCTTACACTAACACTTTAGGGCCCTCTGAAGAAGTGATGCTCAAGACAAAAGACTTGGTTGCCTTAAGATGCATCTACCAACATTCTTATAATCTGCTGACACGAATGACTTTGTGCTTTCAGGGCAAATTCATGGTAAAAATGCAGATACAATCAAATAAAACAAAGGCACACCATACATGCAATAATATTAACATTTATTGAATGTAACCAAAACATGTTTCTAAGCAGCAGTTCCTTTGAACACTAAATACTGTTTGATTGCTTCCTGAATCACTGCAATTAAACTTAATGGAGGACATTAGCAAAACTCATTGCCCCCCCCCCTGTAATATCTGCAATATTTAAAGATTTCTGTGAGACGGCATTATCTACGCACAATGGATCTTATAAATTTGCCACTTGTTTCCGTGGAAATGTATCGATCAGCATTTAATCTCAGTTAATATTTCTCTCTATCAGAGTGCCATGCTTGCTTACACAGACTGTTCACCTTCCCCACGCAATTGTTTTCATCTTTTGTTCGGCTCAGTAGGTTTCCTAACTGGTAGATTTTATGAGTAAATTCAAGCTGTCACTTCATATGCCTGAAGGATGACTCAAATATAACACATAATAATAAAAGAAAAGTAGGATAAAATAATCTTGTCAAGCCTGTAGAAGTGATTGCTTGAAGTTGTAGCATTCAATCAATACACTAATTCCACAATTTATACGATTTTCAATTGAAGAGGAAAGGAACCCTGATATGGTATTTCTTGGCTCACTGACCAACTTTGACCTTCTGTATATGTGAATGCAGGATTAGTGTGTTGTTCTGGTTAAACAAATCGCTTATAAAAATTGGGAAGCAAATGTTTGACATTTAAGTTCAAATCCAAAACCTTAACTGATTAATTCCAGAGAGCGACACAAACATTTGAGCTCTCACTATCTTTAAATCCAAATTCAGCTCGTTCATCTGACAGGAGAAATAAAACTGCAGCTTCTGGATTCTCCTAAACCTGTCAAAAGCAATCCATGATCAACTCTTTCAATGCAGGTACAATGTTGTGCCAGATTTTTATCTCTGGGTAGAAATCTAAGAAAACTAAATTCAAACAAACTGGATCTTAAATCACAAACCCCAATAGATGTGCTCAATTATTCTCATACCAAAAACACAGGTGAACTACAATTCACAATATAGAAATATTAAAAAAAAAAAAAAAAAAAAACTACTTGTTTCATCTTTGGAGACTACACAAAATTCCAATAAAAAATAATGAAATGCATTCATTTTAAAATAAGAAATGTACAGTGAGGCAGATCAAATACAGTAATTAACATGTATAAAATAACTGAGCGCTCTGATTGGCCGAGACCAAAGTAAAAGTTGCACCACTAATTGGATTTCATGACCGGATTTCCATTTCTTAACCAAATGATACCCATTTTATAAAAGCATGTGGCTTTGCATCATGCTTAACACACCTGGACCGCACACTCTGTCAAGTATTATTTGTAACTTTTCACGTGATTATTTTTCCACTTCAATGGGGTGTGGACCGTTACTAGTAAATATTGTGATCGCATTATGTGACCCCAATCTCTGCGGAAAGCTTGTTTTTCGAATAGCATCTGCTTGAAACATACTGAGACGTGTTCCTGGAACGAGAGCACAACACACTGTCTTGATGACCAAAAAACATCAGCTGCTGAATTTAGACACCCGCCAAAGAGAAGGCAACAAACTCCTGTATCTTCTCTCTAGCAAGGAAAAGAAGAACTGTGTTTGTATACCCAGACTTTCAAATATAAAAAAGAAATATTCTGAAGTGCAATGTTTATAACAGAACATCAAACTAAATCTTGGTAAACCCAGATTCTCTTGCACAGTAGTTCCTGTTTTTAAGAACACTAGTCATGCTTTTTGAAAGTGAGCAGGAGGCTTCTGGGAGCATCAACTGCAGATTCACTGTCATTTATGCCATCTCCTCCCCCAAACTATAAATATAGGAGCTCCAATTTCTCTCCTTAAGAGCATGTTTTTATTAAATGGGGCCTGGTGTCAATCCGCTTTGCCCTTAGCAGGCTCCTCTACCAAGGAAAAGATGATCATAGCTTGCTCTTTGTGGCTTTAATTCATCTTAACATGGCAGAACATGTGCATTTGGACCCAAGCAGAGCCTAAAACAACAGCATTTAGAGTTTGTATTTTACCACTCTATGGTTGAGACCAGTGAGGCTTTATGGCTGCAAAATGGGAGATGATTGTCTCCAAAAATGTATTATTTATTATTGGTGTGTGTGTGTGTGTGTGTGTGGTGTGTGTGTGTGTGTGTGTGTGTGTGTGTGTGTGTGTGTGTACGGTGTCCTTACCCTTTGCAATGTTTAGAATCATTTGGATGGTTTTATGTTCAATATGTTTTCGTTATTTTAATATTTATTTTATCATCCTTTTTTCCCCCAGTTATTTTAAATAATGTGTTTGTTTTTTCTTACTATTTATTTACAAGTACTGCCTCTAGTGGTAAATAGTTTAACTGAAAAATAACATAGCAATTTTAAAAACAGCTCTGTGGTGCTCTGTTTAAAGTATTTGGAGCTTTGAGCTAAAAGTAAAACATTGGGGTATCTTACTCAGTGAATCTGTACTAAACACAACGAATGGAATACAGGGTAAGTGGGTTATTTGCTTATAATAGGTTCCCCTGGATCTGTGCCAGGTACGAAATATGCTGTCGGAAAAGGCTGTGTTTGATTTTCTGTTGAAATTCTTCCTTCCACTAATGTGCAGAACAAGAAATGTCAATTTAAATAATACAATATGGATGCATTTTAAAAAGTTTGTGAATTACCTAGTTCCAGTCTTTAGCAAATAAAAAAAAAAGATAAAATTGTGAACATTATGGATGCTCAATATTAATAATAAAGTTCTGAAAATATATATTTAAAAAAAAACTTTATTTTTGGAATATTGTAATTAAATATGAATGTGTGTCTGTGTTTTACAAATTAACAAAGCACCGGTCATGAGTAACGTGACCCTCTTACTAAAAGCAGATGCACTACATTGTCTGGTTTTAATGTGTGGACCGTATACTGTTTTTTAAGCTTTTAACAGCATCTGAGTTCATATGAGCAACACAGAACTCACCAGGACAGCTGGAAGTTTTCAACACCATGTGTCAAAAAATGTTCACTCAAGAAAGGGTTAATGGCCCTTCTCCACAACTGCCTTCGATTAGAATCAGAGGTGAGAAAGCGAATCACAGGGGAGATGCATTAATTGTGAAATGCATCAGCCTTTAAAGGGTTTCCCCTCCCAATGACTCACCCCATGACTGCCCTTGAGCACAGTGGCAGATATTCCAGTCAGCACAACAGTTGAGGAGATGTCATCTTCAATATGTCACATTTAGGTTAGCTAATTACAAAGTGGTATTGACAAGTCCAGTCCTCAGATGCTTTGCTGGAGGAGGGGTATACTGTGTCGTGTAGCAAGGACCCTGCAGAAAGTGAAAGGAAAAGAGGAGAAAGTCATCCTGTTCGCTAAATATGTGTCTGTCTGGTCAATTACAGCTCAAGATTGGCAGGAAGTGTGGGAAAGATTATGAGCCCATGTCGAGACCTAGCCAACATAGTTATGGCAGTGTGGAAGAATTGGTTTTATCGTCTGTGTGATAATTGGGGGGGGGGGGGGGGGGGGGGGGGGGGGTGTGTGTAATTTATTTTTTAAACTTCTTTAAACTAGCTAGAAACTAAATGAAAGGGCTTGGCAAATTTAAAACATAATACTGTATTTGGGAAAATGACCTAAACCTTTATTGATTTTATAACTAACGGGAATAATATATAAACTGTATTGAATTTGTGAAAATAAACTTTATTTAAAAAAAAAATGCTTTTGTAAAAATATATATATATATATATATATGTTGAAGTGGGAACTGGTTAATGCAGGAAGTAAAAATGTCATTTTCAGCTACTGCCTTTTATTTCAAGTGACCTCTACCACACAAAAAAAAAAAATCATACCCAAAGTACTATTGAATGAAAAGCAATGGCCAGATTTATAGGGTTTAGATGATGTTAAAAAAATGGACTACACAAGAAGCTAATTTTCTGTATTAAAGTCTGGGTAATATTATGTACAATAAAAGTCTTCTCTCAAGATTTAGACCAATGCCACCATCTGAACACAACATCTCACTGAAATGAATGATAAATTCCAGTGGGTAGTGTTTCCTTGTCCGTATAAACAGCTGATAGCTCAGCAGATAAATTTAGACCCACGGGCATCTGATGGTTCAAGTCCAAACATACCATTCATTTCTCTAGGTTTGTGTTGTATTAACAATAACTTCTGAGGTAGAATAAAAGCTACATTTCTGACTTTTGCCTTCATCAATCAATCAGTCTTTATTTCATATAGCGCCTTTCACAGCGGACCACCATCACAAAGCATTTTACTAATCCAGTAAAAAACAATGCATAATACGTTAAATAAAAAAAAAAACTTACAAAAAAACCTATGCATATTATATTAAATACAGTGAAAAACAATGCATAATACATTAGAAGGCTAGGATGTGAAAATTCTAGAACACTGTGGATGCATATGTTATATAGAATCATGAATATAAGATACAGTTAAAAAAAAAAAGGTGTAAGTAGCAAAGACACAACAGCTAATAAAATATCAGGTTTAAAGAACATGGAAAGCGAGAGAGAACTAGTGGGTCTTGAGAGTTGATTTATATCAGTGTTCTGCTGGAGAGCATTTGTGTAACACGTACTTCTTTCTACCATTTTGAATGTGTTTAAGGGAAGTAATTGTGGAATATCAGTGGATGTTTAGGGGCTGCAGTTTCAATACAAGGATGAATGTGGGTGATCATCTTGCATCGAGCTTGCTGTGCCAAACAGAATCCTCTCTATTTTCTGAGTGAGTGCTTGCTTCTGCCTGCTCTTGATTGTGTGCTGTATATCATGTCTGTTATCCCTCTGCCTGGTGGCTTAGAGTAGACGTACCCTCTGGACCCATCACAATACAGTTGTCCCATTTCTTTTGTCTTCCATCAGTTTTGTTCAATAAAATGTTCAAGTGTTCAAGCTGTTTTTATTTTGTGCCTTGAGATGATAATACTGTAAGAGAGCGCTGTGCTTGCTAATAGTGCTAGCTGATGCTAAATATCCATCATTCTCTTTCAAAGCACTTATTATGAACACAGCACTCTGGCCTGTCCTTCAGATCAATCCATTTTATTTTAGAATGTTTTCAACTTTTACTGTACAGCTATGGCCAAAAGTTTTGCATTCACTAGAATTGTAATATTAAGACATAATTCAAAATAACTAAATAAATAATCTACATGAACATAATTTTGATATTTTATTTAACATCATGTAATCCAAGAAACTACAAAATGGTATTCAAAAGTCTACCAGAGGAAGCCATAACAGTAGTAGTATTATGTGGTCGAAATGTCAGATATTTCCATTTTTGTCAGTTTTCTGTTAAGTATACAAAGTTTTATGAAATGCTTTATTCAGCAGGTTTCATTTGGTTTTATGAAGCAGAATTAGTTAATTCTATAGGGTGATGCACAACCTTTGGCCATAGCTGTAAAACTCTGAGGGGAAAAAGGACTTTTCCACATACTGTTCTTTTGTAGATTGATGTTCTGCTGTTTCCCTGCTGTACTGCATTTACAGTGTGTTATTTGTCCATTCGGGGTGGAGTTAGCAGTCCATGTATCATGCTTCATGCTGATTCAAGGTTACATTCTTAGACACATTTTTAATTGTGACAGACTGATTTTACATATCAGAAACTGATACGTTTCATTTAAATGGAAGAGGGCAGAATTCGGAAATTGACATATTCTCACTGCAAAAACAAATCACAATTAAAATAAGATGTGCAGACCTAGCTAAAGCTGCAAGGCATATGAGAGTGTAAATAATAGCTTTGATGTTTAGCGTGCAATAGTAAAATTATCCTAACACCGTTCTGCTTTATGCTGAGGATAATACACTGGGTTATTTTTATCTTCCAAAAATCCATGGCAGGTCAATGTCTTTTATTAGTCTGGATAAGGATTGCATTGGCTGCTCACATCCAGAAAACTTAAACAAAGTACCACTATATCAAGTAAACTTCTGAGTGCTTCGTTTTCTAGTACACAGTATATCTTTTTTAAGCTTTAATTGAAGACACATCAATGGTGTTAAAAAAAAAAAAAAACATTTATAAAAAAAAAAACAGTTTTTACTGTCAATGAAAGTGGTCTTCCCCCAGCTCAGTTATCATGAAGTTTATTAATTATCCAAGGCTATATTTTCATATTTAGTATACTATTGTCAAACATGGTGTTTTATTGTCTTGTAGTACCACATGGGATTTTGCTAAATTGTCAGCTGGGTGTCATTTAAAGACAGACAAGACAGAAATACAAACTCCCTCAAACCCGTCATTATAACCCCAGGGGTGCCCTCAAGACAAAAGATAGATTTTTGCCAATTTTAATTACTTTCTTAAATTACCCCACTTTGGAATACCCAGTAGGTTTTCTGTAAAACACTCCTTTATAAAAACATGAAATTCCAACCTGTAAAGTCATTGCTTTAAAAAGCCAACAATTATACATTTCCAGTGTCACACATTACTACAAATTGCACTAAATACATCATTCATTCAAGGCTTCTAAAAGACAGTGAAACACTTTACTGCCAAACTCATCATGATATTCAATATCACACGCTCTGTGTCCATTTGTTTGCTGTGCAGCACATCTTTTACAGCTGCCCACTTCCAAAGATGCTGTTCCTGTTGGTACAGGTTGGCACATTACATTGTGTTCCCCACTCAGACATTGCTGCTACACCAGCTGTACATTGTATCTACCAAGAGAGAGTGATGGATATTCTTGTAGAAAATATTGATACACTGCCAATGCAAACCTGTTTATGACCCACATTATATGCTAATGTTAATTGTTGCCCAACAAATAGAGATATACTGGTACTGTCCATATACATGTGTGAGTCTGGCTTGGTGGGGGGGTGGTATATATATATATATATATATATATATATATATATATATATATATATATATATATATATATATATATATATATATAGGGGGTTTATATACTTGTTGCCCAACAAATAGTTAATATATATATATATTTGCTTGAAATTATAATCAAAACGTAAATCATAAAAAGATTTGTTTTAGTTAAATAATATTCATTTTTTTCTAGGTATTGTTAAGGGATTTTGTCTACTTTGCACCTTGTTGGTCTTCGTTTTCCATAATTGCACATACATTTGGGAGTGTGCCTGCAGAGTTATCCTTGCCTACTGATAACATGTGTCCAAAGAAGATTATGTATGTTCTTAATCAAAAGAGCATATGCACTTTCACACTGCAGAAACCCTACCAAGGCTGCTTTATATGTGATAGTAATAACGCTAGTTGAATACAATGATCTGCAATCTGTTTCAAAGATGTGATTGTGATAGTGATAAATACCACCTTGCGGTTGTTGCTCTTATATTACACTAAATACTTTATATTGTTTCAACAGCGATGATCAAATTCCAGACAGTGAAATATTATATGAGGGGTTGGGGGTGGAACACAAATAATGTACAGATAGAAGGTAATACAACAAAAACATAGGACACACACTAATGGGAGTGTTATCATCCTTTTAGACTGTGTGTGTTTTGGGGGGGGGGGGGTGTTGGAAAAGTAATTCTACTGTTTTAATGTTTGTTATTACAATTTCTATTTTCCCTCTCTTTTGAAACCTAATTATTATCTCCTGGAAGGCAGCACAATCTGGCGCATGTGCAAACAAGCTAGATAAAGGGTTTTATGAAGTAGGGTCAAGTTCCTGTAACAGATTTTAATAATAGAGATGGACTACTACGCCTATCAAAGTCTACTTGAGGCATTTTAATGTGATCTGTTTCCTGATTATGTTTTCATTCTGAATCCGGAGACTCCAAGCACGGTGAATGAGAAAGGGTAAGAATACAGAGACAGGATTCAGTGTGCTATGTTTCTAATTTAGCTCTACTGTGGTTTAACATTACGTTTTATTTCTAAAAGATGAGTTAGCAGACCCAAAAATTATTAAGCATGCCATTAAGAGCTATACAGCTGGCTGTGTTACCTATCAGCAATGCTACTGTTTATAGTCTGCAGTAGTCGTAGTAGTACTTGCGTAATCACAGTTATCGACGTTGTAAAGACTAATACAAACCAAATCTATGTGTGCATTACTAATGGCTGGACCAAAGCAAACTCAGTAACAAATCAAACCATATGGAAATTCAATGAACCAGGGGCCCAGTCCAGATTATGTAAACAGAATTACACTTCTATTAATCACTATTTATATGCACTCCAGCGGGAGAACTGGTAACTATCATGACAAAAACCATTCAACTCATTTAGCTGCAGCAAACAGGGAAGTAACCCCTGGCTTTCTACAGTATAGAGCATTAACAATGTTATTATCATTACCTAACTACATGAATTATTTCATTTATGTAAGATCAATTTGAAAGAAAAATGAACATAGATTAACAAATGTATAGTTGGCATTATAATCCAGCATTACTCTATCATGCGTTTCTAAAAAAAAAAAAAAAACTTTTTTTATATATATATAAATAAATAATATAGTATCTTTTTGAATTATACTATATCTATATATCTTTATATATATATTCTTTTTGGAAATGAAGGTGCTTAAAGATGGCTCAAACCATTAGGGGTTGTGTGGTGGAAAGATAATTATTCCTTTCTTTCCATATAATTACTCTGTCTGCATATAAGTAATTCATATTCCTCTCCCCCCTGCTGGAAATGAGGCAGTAATGGTTTCAGGTTGACGTGCAACAGTGCCCAACAGTATTCACTTCTTCCACAGCTGCAAGTCATGTAGTTGATATTGACGAATCAGTACTCAATCCACTGAATTCTTCCCAAGAGAGTAAACTTTACATATAAACAGGTAGAAGGACTATATTGTTTTGAACTATTGAAGTACTAGAACTTAAATCGTAACTCTGGCTTGTGTAGACCCCAGCCTGACCTGTGCAGGTATGCATAATGCATGAACTCGTACAGTCCACACATCAGAAACACTACAGATACAGTGTATTTCTGGGCCTTCAAGAATAGGGTTATGTGAGCTTGTATTAACACCATGCATTATGTGGTACACAAAACCAGTGTAGAACACAATATGTGGATGTGTGAATATACATATACCATGTAGGAAACAAGAATTGAAAAGTATGTTCAGTTCAGTATCACTTTCATTTTCAGATTCACTTAAGATTGCTCCTCAGATAATGGAACTTGCATTTTTTTTTTATTTCAGATTAATTTCATGATACCAGAAATCTGAATAAGCAGTTTTATTTCATCTTCATTTGTTTTATTTGTCAGATGTTAGTCTTTAGCCAAGAATGTACATTATGTTTTGACAGATCAAATGAATCTGTTTTCAATGTAACCTACACTCAAATATTCATGATACAATACTTTAATTACCAGTAAAAAATAATAAAAAGAATTAAAAAAAAAAAAACTCAGTCACAGAATAACAGAGATTGATATGCCAGCTAAATTTCTTGGTTTCTTGGCTGGAATCAAATTATTATTATTATTATTTTTTATTATTATTATTATTATTATTATTATTATTATTATTATTATTATTATTATTATTAATGACAAAAAATCAAGTAACATGGTTTTAAAATAAAAATATAAATTGAAATATAAAAAAACACTGTTTTCAAGACACTGTAAAAAAAAAGTGTGCTGGGCTAATATTTTTTTTTCTTCGAAAAGCAGAATTTATAATACAGATTTGAACAATTGGCTATTTTCTGTTACCCAGTGATTACATTCTCTCTCTTTGCAGTTACTAGCTTGACATACTGCACACGAAGTGACTGTTTAAAAAGTAATAACACTGCTATCTTTCTATTAGTAGATGATTGGAGAATGGATAGGCAGCTACAGCTATACCTTTTATCCTTGCTTGCTTTTGACCCTTAGGGTTAGTATTAATCGCCCCTGCAGACACTCATAATTTCCCATATGTGGACTCTGATAAGTTGCAGCACCTACTTGAACACAAGAAGACTCCAGCTGTCTATCCAGTTATCGCATTGGGCAGCATCAAGAGCTTCCATGTCTTTTCTTGTGCTTAAAGGTTCTATCAACAGCTCTGAGGTTTTGCCTTTTATCTCCTAGTTGACACCAGACTGCGAAATTGCCTACCTCTAAAATTGTGTTACCTTACAAATTTGATTTAGAAAAAAATATATTAATTGTTCAGTAATATTATGTTTATGTTTTAATTTTTTAATAATAATAATAATAATAATAATTATTATTATTATTATTAGTAGTAGTAGTAGTAGTAGTATTAGCATCTATTTAGTCCTAGATTCAACTAATTGTATTTGTACATGTATTAGCTTTTGTTAGCAGAACTAAGCCATCGTGTTTTCCTTTTATGAAAATTACAGGATTTGTAAGCTTATAACAAACCTTATCCTCCTGATACAGTACCTGGCCACAGTCTAACCAAACCCTGCAGATATTTCTTTCTAACAGATGGGATGCTGTGTTTGTGCTAATTAAATATTAGCAGCTGGACTAGCACCTCATTTCATAGCAGTTGCACTGTTGTAGTTATTACCCAGCTGCCTCTAATGTTAAGATAGCAGGACTTCCAGAAATGCGTTTGCAAAATTGCATTTTGGTGAGAACCAGATGAAATATTATTTGTTTGCCTCACAATGGAAAAATAAAACAATGGAGGAGTTCCTAAGAGCGCCTCTTCTTTTTGGCTTGTTGTTATATTATACATTTGCTATCGTCTGATAGTCTTTGGGTCACGAAAGGCTGTAACAACCATTGATTTAATGAATTGATTTAAATATATACCAACTTTTTTATTACTTCCGAGAGAAACAAAATTACAGTGTTTGAGACAGTCGTAATAGGGGTCATCGTTTAATATGCTGATACAATACAATACATCTGAATGAGTGGAGTTATCTTCCCAAGACCTCTAACTGAAAAAGTGAAGCAGAACCATCACAGTGTATGAATTAGGATTATTTTTTAAAAATATTTAAACAAACTGCCAATTAAACATATTTTGGTAAAATGCCTGTTTGAAAAAACACGTTACCTGACTTTTCCAGTAAACAATCGTAAACATTTTTTAAATAAAATGCAGAAAAAAATCTTATTAGAAGCTTCCATTTCAAATGTTAGGTAACTTTACAGATTTAAAAGCTTGAAATGCTGCTCAACAGGCTACTGAACTCTTTTGTTATTTTCACCAGGAACCTCTCATTGAGAAAATAAATTGCCCACAGCGTACAGTGCTTGTTAACAGATATGATCT
Source organism: Polyodon spathula (assembly GCF_017654505.1). Lineage (NCBI taxonomy): Eukaryota > Metazoa > Chordata > Actinopteri > Acipenseriformes > Polyodontidae > Polyodon > Polyodon spathula. Next base: position 39,220,982 of record NC_054543.1, on the reverse strand, counting down.
CATTAAGGTTTTTGAATATGTAACTAGGTTTGCAACTTAAACTTGTTGTCTATTAAATTGACAGATCTCAATTCTATGCCCCAGAATCTTCTGTGCTATTGCTAACAGCTGCTCAGTACAAAACCAACTGGCTGCAGCTGAGGCTTGGGCTATTGTCAGTTTCATGACTTAAATATTCCAGGAGGAATTTGTTACTACATGGTGATACGTAATGCTTGAAAACCCCCTACACCAATATTGCTCTCAAATTGGCAGCAAGTGAACAAGGGACATGAAGGATGCTTCAGCACAGTAACCTATCCTTCTTCCCCTCATGGGAGCCACTTGGCCAGCTTTCATCCTCATAATTATAATAAATTTGACATTTCATAGATAATATTGATTTCTTTATTTTAGCATTTCACCATAGGTGACAGTCTAGCGTCAAGAATGAAATTTCTATTGATCTCTTGCGCATTAATCTCTCATGTGTATGTGATCATTTTTATAAGACCTTTTACTGCACATAAATCAATATTTCATATTTCCAGCTATGCCAGAGGAGATGTCATATTTGTAAACTGTGACTTGACACCTGCAATTCCTTCCTGTTCAGCTGCAGCAGTGCAGTAGCAGTCAATGTTGGGTTGTGGTAGGACCAAGCTGCACTACGCTAGGAGGAAAGCAGAAATTCCAGCAGTATCCCCATCCGGTGTCTATAAACCAGCCACTAATGGTGAATTAGATTTTAGGGGTTGATTAGGAACTGTTGTAAGCATGTTAAATATTTAATGAAAATGAATTAGCTGATCATTCAAATTGATTAGCGGTGTCCTACATTTGAAAAGATGACTGCTCTACTAATCCATCTGTTTCTTGTCTTCGATAACATATTTTTTCCAGAAATTGAAAGGAAAATAAATAGATCTATCTATCTATCTATCTATCTATCTATCTATCTATCTATCTATCTATCTATCTATCTAAGCTATATTAATAAAGAATGGCTTGCTGGTAAATGTACTGTAGCCCTGTGCTTGCTCCAGCAATAATTATGTTTCTAATAGGACCTGAAAGCTAATAACTTAGTAAATACACCTGTATGTGTCACAGTTATTGTATGAAAGAATCATTTTTTTGATATAGGTGCAGATTTCATTCTTATGGAGAACTGTTTTCAGCTTGTCTCATGATTTCGTCACTTATGAACTCTATCTCCCAGCAGCCAGTGCAAAGAACAAGCTCTCACGGATCAGTTGTTACTTTCATAAAGAGCAGTTCTTTCATTACCAGGAATTAGAGACAAGCCCAGTGAACAGCCCAGCATTCAAAGAGTCATTTATTCAATTTTAGTCTTTAAAGTTCAGATCAGATGTGTCTCTTTTAACAAGGCATCACAACTTAAGATGCTAAAAATAGATTTGCTTTATTTTAATTATTTTTGTTCTTGAAGGTGTCATGTTGTCAAGTTGTAAATTGTGTATGTTCTGGTTTTGTTAAGATCTTAACAATAGTTAAATGTAGACAAACACGGGAAAAAGAAAAACTTTGTGCATGAGAATTGAGGTTTATATATTGTTTTATGTTTTCAGCTTTAGAGGATTTATTTTTTCAGTTTTATTTAAAGAAAATTCATAACTACCCTTTCGTTTACAGTCTTTAATTAAATAACCCATTGGTGTCTGCATTCAAGTGACACCAGTACAATTGATTTTTATAATTCTTAGCTGTTTTGTGAATTAAATTAAGATCACCTGAACTATGTAGACATTTGACCTTTTCTATTTCTTCAGTTACACATCCAGTCCATCCGAGGAAAAGCCCGGGACCCAGAAAAGAAAGGCCAGTCCATTATGAGAATATGTTAATCCAAGCAGTCCCTCTTAATTGATGCCATTTTACTCAGTAAACAGGATTTATGTCGAAGATAGATCTGTTTCTGCCAGTTAAAAGGATTTTTCAAATTCACTTTCGGGGCAATTTTTCTTAGCGGGGTTATTGGCATGCTATTATTGCAAATTATAAGTCTTTTTATGGAAATAAAGTGCCTTCTTGCTGTTTTTTAAATGTCATCTTTTTGTCAGTTACTAAAAGAAGGTTTATTCACATAAAAAAAGAGTCAGTGCAAGACTGTTTGAACATTATGATAGACATATTATCAGAATATGACTGACTAGCTTCAGCAGGTTGTGTCAGTTGATGACTGAGTGGCTACGGGATTTATTTGAGCTACTAGACAGAACAGAAAGGTACAGTTGGAGAAGACAGGAGGTGATATCTTTACAAATATTTCAGCCTTCCAAGTGTTACAGGAGTCTGTCTGGTTTGCAGTGGAAGAGCACTGGATAAATCTGTTTTGTACTTCAATTTGGAAGTCCTGGCCTTCTTATTATTAAGTGCTAAAGGGCTTATTTCATTCACTCCCTGATTAAAATGTACTAATTACTTAATACTGAATTTGTGTACTCTTTTATAAAAAATATATTCATTATACAGTGACGATTTAATAAGCTACAACACAGATCAAAATATATAGCACTGGTATGTGATAATGGGCAATTATTATGAGTACAATAAAAGGTTAATAGTTCTACTTTTTTCCATAAACACAGTACGTTCAAACTACTGTTCTTTTACCTATTTTGAATCTGTTTTTGTGTTATTTATTTTTCTATACAATAAAACACATGATATTATAACTGAACAATTCCACAATTCCACAGTTACAACTGTGTTTTGCAAATTGAGTACTGACCCTGAAAATATCAGGAGCTGATATATATTGTAATTTAATTAATTTATTTGTAATTATTTATTTATGTATTTATTTATCTACCTAGCAGTTAATAGGGATATAGCACAAATGCAAAGATGTTTTTTTTTTTTTTTATTAACACTAATGGAATTGAAACTCAACATGGTCCAGTCTGTTTTATAGCATACATGGTGTGAATAGAAATAAGTACATTCAGCAGCCTGGAGTATTAAATATAAAGTTGTATAAGCACAAGGCATTTACATGTTTTACTTTACAGAACACAATGTGACACCTACAGCAGTTTCATATAGTTTTGATATTTTCAGACAACTGTTTCTTTAATTTTTTTTTTATCCTTGCCACTTAAATTATTTATTGAAAATATATCCATAAGCTTTGTTTAATATTTGGTAAGACAATTACAACATTTACCTGCAAGACAATAATGCATCTTCATATAAAACAGCTGTTTGTGTAGATTTATAGTTGTTTCTACATGTTGGCACTGTGGTACATGTAAATGTACATTGTGTGAAAAAGAAAGAAAAAACTACTATAGATCCAGTTAGATTTAGTACAATAATCTTTGGTATTTCACTGCATTCCATTGGAACAAGTCATTTTAAGTGTGTTCAGTTATGTTTTTAATGACTATAACTGTAATTAAAAGCATGCATTATATTGTGCTTTCACAATATTAGACCGATAAATGTTAACCTGTTTGCTATCATTCTGTACTGTATACTGTTTATAAATATGTTCAATTGCATATCTTTTGAAAAAAGAATAACAACAGAAGGTATGAAGCACTTATTTAAGCTATAAGTTGAATAGTTTACAAGGTATCACCCAATAAACATGGAATTGGATTCAAATATCGATAGGCCAGCCTACGTTCTTATAATCCATCTTTGTGGAGTGTTTATTTCTGGTATTGAAGAATTAACAGCATGCGTTCTTGTCTATAATGCAAATTTGAAGCAAGAGCTTAGTAAATAGGGTACCAAAGCATTGATTTATTGGTATAATAAAATATGAATATTAATATCTGACACGAGTGATTTAAACAAGCTACCTTGTATAGTGTCTCTTATTATGTTCGGTAGTTATTTTAAGAAGAAGTTGCCTATGTTTGTATACTTTATATGAATCCGATAGCTTTGGTCTTACAATATTATCTAGTTTTTGACTTGTATTCTTCAAAAGTATTGTGTAGGCTTTATAATTTTGATTGATCTTAATTTGTTATAACACTCTGACCTTTTCCAATGAAATTCTTACAAATGTAAACTGTAGTTTGCTGTACTAATGCAATTTACCAATAAACTCTGGAAATGGACAGCACTGTAATTCAAAATTCAGGAAATATTTAATAGCAAAGAATTAACAGCATGTGTGGTTTAGTACAATTCACTTAAAGAGCAGTTTGCAATGTCATGATACATTTTGAAAAAAGAGATTCAGACAAAAATATAGATTTTTTTCGTCATAACTAAATAAACAATATGTAAATTGTGTATTTGTTCGATTAAATTAAATCAAAATACACATATTGCATTGTATGCCTCAGAAAGAATGACATCAATTGAATTTGGCAGACAGGAATTTGGTTAAAGAGTTAAAGACCTTTGATCTTTGGTTTGCAATACAATATGGCTGCTGCTGAAGCACAGTACAAAAAAGCACATGCTGTGTATTTAATTTTCTAAAAATATAAATGTTTTGTTTTGAGGGTATCTATAGCTGGATTTAATTGTAAAGTGGATGCTTTTATCATTCTAGATCATATTTTTTCTATACAATAGCCAGATTATTATTATTATTTTATTTATTTATTTTGATTATTTATTTATTTATTTTCAATTATACAGTGACGTTTTGCGCTACAGCATTGACTAAATATGTTACTGGTATGTGACTATAGACAATATATCACAATAAAAGGTAAAATAGTTCTCAGGTTTGAAAATGAAATATGTTTCAAAATACGTATTTTATAAGCTACATTATATCTGTCCTATATACACATTACAGAATATTTTTTATACCCTTGTCATTTCTTCTGTCTATTGCTGCTAATTAGAAAATGAGTCTACAGACTTTATGCGTTATAATAAATCAAATTAGAATCAGTGACTTAGATAAATGGCACTGTGTAATTGGACAGTTTTAGATACATTATGTGGTGTCACTCATTTCATGTTAGTTACCTTTTATTTGCCTAGCATCCCTTAGAGCATTATCTGCTTCTCTTTCCTTAAATTCCTTTGTTGTGTCATTCCATAGACAGATCCCAGACCCTTTCCTGTCACCCACCAGAGCAAACTGCTCAACGGACAGCACAGTTGGATGGTCCTTAATTACTGCTACTTGGGATAGTAAGTATCTATGCCTGTGTCAGCATCTGGCTTAAACAGCAAAAGAGCAGTGAGAATCAGCTGACAGCTAGAAATGTTGCACACCAGTTTCTGCCTATAACAAGACAGTGCATGGTCCACGGTCAATAGTATTGTTAGCAATATAATCAAGTCAAAATATTAATTGTAGATATTTTGTGAATGGTGTATTATAATAAATTGCAGCTAAGTTTATTTATAGTACGACTGTACTGTGTACCTTAGGATTGATTAGTTAAGGATGCAAATACATATTTTTAAAAAGTAAATACATTTTATTTGCAAAATATTCAAAATTTATATATATATATATATATATATATATATATATATATATATATATATATATATAATTGAAATAAATATGAGGTCATTTGAAACATCTACACACAAGCTAGGAAATAAAATTCCTTTAAGGAATGTATCTATTGAAATCTTGAGTGGATTTACTGAAGAAGTCACAATTTTAGAAACTCAGAAAAATGCGTTGTGAGTCAGTGAAACTTATGGTAGTATTCACGAAACATGGAAAACGTTGTCAATGGTGGCTATTTTACTTCATTGTATGTCTGTATCGTGTGAAGCTGCACCTCTGAGGCTGATGACAGCACAGTCTTCATTAAAAGGATGAATGCAGATGAACAACAAGACAAAAAGAAGCAAAAGAAACATTGCTTTCTGTGATTCATGATAGCTTCCAGTAAGCCTGTTAGCCTCAGCCTGGCTTCCCTTTCCAAGTGAATAATGGATAGTTACAATGTGTATGGTGACATTGTCAAGCCATCAGGAATTGCTGATTATAGTGCTAAATATTGATCTCTGTTTCACATGTGTCAAAATTCTTTCTTCCCTTAATTAGAATTTTCCCTTAGCTCCATACAAGAACTAACTGAATATATCAGATCTCGGTGAAAGGGAGTGTGATACTGGGAATATAATTGTGACCTCTTGTCTGCTCCTTTTCTCTTGAGTTTTGAGATGACTTCCAACTGTCTATCCTGCATTTCTCAGCACATGTGATAATCATACTCATTTCCCCAATCTAACCATAGGAAGATTTATTTTTTTATTTTTTATTATATGGTTTTCATCACAGGGACCCACCAGGGCTGTAGTAGTATGGCAGTGAAACTTAAAGAGCCAGAAGGTGTCTTTTTCTATTTGTTTGTTTCATGGTACACTGCACCAGGCAGTGACCTGTGGCAGCAATGTCGCACAAAACGGAGACAGGTTCACCCAATCAAAGGGAAGCTTAAAATTAACACTGATCTTTCATTTCTCTGTACAGGCTATAGGAAGGGCAATTTCATTGGTGTTGTAGACTTTTTTTATACAATTGATTTGTTTTCGTTTTTTTTTTTTTTTGTTTTGGTTTTAATGTGATATTTTGTAACTTGGGGAATCTTTAAATGTATTTTATTGTATAGAAGTTTTGGATTTGATTAAAGCATGTAAGTGCATTTTTTGCATTTTTTTTTTATTTAGTTACTCTCTGACTCATATTTATTTAACATCACCAAATCTCTAACTATAGATACAACAATATTCATTACTGTCATTTCCTTTATGGAGCCTAGTTCTACACCAGATACTGTATTTTGTAAAAAGCAATTTGCATTCTTGTTTTTTTCTGCTTTCTCTACAAATAAAATAATTGAGTGTCACAATATTTGAATCCTTTTATTGATTTTAATAAAGCTACACATTAAAAGTAAATAAAGTAAAACAGTACATTAAAGGATCATATTTTACCAACAATTCCCATAAAGTCTGTCTTGATTTTACAACACCTAAACAAGCAGATTCAGTATTATTTTAATATTGTTCAGCGTTCAGTGAGTTTCAAACCCAAATTGTATTAAAAGTATGTTTAACTATGCTATCAAAAATAGCAAGCCGCAGCAACTGAATAGTTTTGATAACCATCCATGTAAGATCTAGACTGTTTTCTCCTTCTTAGTCTTTCCCACCTATGCGAACCATTACAACATATAAGGTCCATGCCACCAAAGAGCACCTGCACCAGAGCAATTTAAAAGACTTGGACACTAATTTTGGGCAATTGCTGATCCAGATATCAACATGGAACCAGCAAGATCCAAACTGGAATAGTTAAAACATTTTGTAGTATGAATAGGTTATTTAAAATAGCCTGTATTGCACTATCCCCTCTCCCTTTAAATCCTGACATTGGATCCAAACAAACATGGGGCTCTCAACCCATCTTCTACAATGTCAACATCTTCCTCATATAATGTTTAGAAAGCGTTCCAGGACCAGGGATGACTGTGTGGATGTTGGATGCTCTTAGTGCTGCGACCAAAAGACCAAGGGAAAGGTTGAATGAACTCCATAGTTGCTATCCCCATATCCCTTGGAAGCTGCTCTAGCCTTTTAATTTAAACCCTGTGAACCATCCAGTCAGATCAAAGTTCTTTTCTGGCTGGTCTGAAGGTCAAAGTATAAAGGAACTTGTGCACGTGTGCATGTGTAGTAAAAGGACATGTTTTCCATATAGACCCATCTCAAACATCCTTCAATACTGTAAATGATTTATTACATTTGGAAAACTCCAGACTTAAACCACCAAGCAAAAAACCAAAATAAAAGTATCATAAGAAATAGAATGTGTAACAGTAAGTGTCATATACTTAATGAATGTCCTTTAGAAGCATTTTTTTATGTATGTCCTCAACAAGATTTCTTCTTTTCTTTTTTTATTATTTGATTACTCTGTTTTAAATAATTGAAAATGTTGCACTGAAATATTATATATTATATATATTTGTATCGCAAATATCTTACGTGGACATGCTTCTTTAGAATATTTTTTATCTGCTGTAAGTCTTAAGCAAAAAAAAAAAAATGAACATGGCTTAATGTATAGGGCTTGCATAAAATGTAGCTTTTCTAGCCAGTGCAGAGTGCAGAATTTTCTTAATGGCTCAGAAAAAGTTGTGGGTATCACAATGATGCCGTAAAGAATTCTAAACAGGAGTCACTTTTGAAACCCATATGTGCATATCACATAGCTAATTTACTATGGGTCAGCTCATTCATTCAGTATCACTGTACCACCAAGTGATTGTAAAATATATAGTTAATTGACCTTGTGATAAATGGGTATATCGACTAGGCAAGCCACAGAATGTGTGAACATACACTAAGCAACTGTATCCAAATCCTGCACATTTAGAAAGAAGAAATACATGAAGTAAGAATGAATTCATAGTAAAGTTGAATAGGTACACACACACACCATAGGTATATATTAAAGGGCACTTAAGGACCTTTTTATTTAATTGTGTTACATGTTCCCATGTGTTGCTACAACTGTTTACGTACAGTGTGTGCATTGTTTTATTTATTTATTTATTTATTACATTTTGACCACTTTTTAAAAATTTTAAATTGCATTCCCTGCCTCAAGATGGCTTCCCATGTACCTGCATGGACCTCTCAGAACTACATTTCCCATCGTCCTCCTGCTCACTGGTAAATCCATCTCAGTTACATATGTGGTCAAAGTGGTAAAAATGTAAAAAAAATTAAAACAGTGCACACACCTTACACAAACCGTTGTAGCAACACATGGGAACATGTAACACAATAAAATGAAAAAGTCCTCATGTACCCTTTAAAGGACAGATGGATGGGTGTACATTTAGTGAAAAGACACTATCGAATCACTATTGAAATGACAGTTTGCTTTCTATACAAGGGTTTTACAAAAAAAAAACACATGTTTGGCAGGTTAGTTTGTGCAAATGACGTCCCTGACATGTATTGTAATCTGCTGTACTATGCAATGAGGTGGGACAAAAGATATGAGTGACATAGTCCTTAAAGAAGGTGGAAATAATTGAGAAAATGCAGACTTATCACATCAAATCACTGCCAACCTGTTTGCCTATGGTGCCCCTGCACACTATCCACTGTGCTGCTATAGGTGTTTCTTAATGCTCTGAGTCTGCTCCTTCATAAATACTGAGCTAGCTATCTGCTCAGTGACCAACAGAATCTTATCAACTATGCACACGCTCATACAACGTTTCAAAGAGATTGCCAACTGCAAACTAATCTAACAATTTATAGACTGTAACCTTAGAATTATAGTTTAAACACATTTGTTGTGTGAGGACATTTGCAGTATATAACCGTAACCTAAAACTTTGATAGAATCAACCACTTAATTCAAAAGTTAAGTCCTCTAGGTTTATAACCCTTCAAAAGCATTATGGAAAATATCTATATTCACACACACACACACACACACACACACGCTGAGTGTACAAAACATTACGAACACCTGCTCTTTCCATGAAATAGACTGACGAGGTGAATCCAGGTGAAAGCTATGATCCCTTATTGATGTAACCTGTTAAATCCACTTCAATCAGTGTAGGTGAAGGGGAGACAGGTTAAAGAAGGATTTTTAAGCCTTGACACAGTTGAGACATGGATTGTGTATGGGTGCCATTCAGAGGGTAAATGGGCAAGACAAAAGATTTAAGTGCCTTTGAACGGGATATGGTAGTAGGTGCCAGGCGCGCCGGTTTGAGTGTGTCAAGAACTGCAATGCTGCTGGGTTTTTCACATCCAACCAACGACAGGCCAGTGGTTGAAAATGGTTCATTGATGAAAGAGGCCAAAGGAGGCTGACATGAATTGTGCAGAGCAACAGACGGGATACAGTTCAGTACAACATTGGTGCCGAAAGACCCATAAAAGAATGTACAACTTGTCGTACCTTGACACGAATGGGGTATGGCAGCTGATGACCTAACAGAGTTCCACTACTTTCAGCAAAACACAAGAAACTGCAGTTGCAGTGGGCTAAGGAATGAAAACACTGGACATTGGAGGATTGGAAAAACATTGCCTGGTCTGATGAATCCTGGTTCATGCTGTTTCATGCTGATGGGAGGACTAGGGTATGCAGAAAACCACATAAGTACATGCATCCATCATGCCGTGTGTCAACATTGCAGGCTGGTGGTGGTGATGTAATGGTGTGGGGTGTGTTTTCATGGCACACATTGGGCCCCTTGATAAAAGTGGAGCAACGTTTGAATGCCACGGGATATCTGAACATCATTGCCAACCAGGTACATCCCTTTATGGCAGCAGTGTAGCCATCTGCTAATGGTTTTTTCAGCAGGGTAATGCCCCATGCCACAAGGCTAGGATTGTCCAGGAATGGTTCCACGAACATGACAGTGAATTCAGCTTACTGCAGTGGCCTGCCCAGTCACCAGATCTCAATCCAATTGAGCATCTATGGGATGAGATGGAACGAGCTATTCGGAGTAGAGATCCACTACCAGCCAACTTGACACAACTGTGGGAAGCATTGGAGTCAACATGGGCCAGCATCCCTGTGGAACGCTTTCAACACCTTGTAGAATCCATGCCCCGATGAATTGAGGCTGTTCTGAGGGCAAAAGGGGGTGCAACTCAATATTAGGAAGGTGTTCCTAATGTTTTGTACACTCAGTGTGTGTGTATATATATATATATATATATATATATATATATATATATATATATATTATATATATATATATATATATAATATATATATTAAAGTAATACATTTTAAAAACAATGGGTTATAGGGAAATATGCAAATAAAGCATTACAAGAGCCAATCAAATAACATGGGTTATAGGGAAATATGCAAATAAAGCATTACAAGAGCCAATCAAATAGTTCCTGAAAATAAAGTTCAACTTAACTCGAAAGCTACTTGTTTTTATTTACTCTCCTGAGCCTTTCTGAAGTCAAAATACAGTTGTGCTGTACTGATGAGCCCCAAAAAGGACGATATATGTATGCAGCTACTGTATTTTGACTTTTAAATCGCTGTGACTGTAGAAGCCGTTAGACAATTTAGTGTGCAAAACTAACCTAGAACATTACGATGCAACTATTATATAATTGATACCTATACATATATACTATGATACTATATATATATATCTATATATAATAATATATATATATATATATATATATATATATATTACTACTGTTTAAACTGTGTTATAACTACAATAATTGACCTTAATTATTTGAACACATTGTTAAATTTGGGTGAAGGTGATGATTCCTTTTTTTCTTGTATGTTGCTGCAAGATGTAACCTGCCATAGCCATGTAACAAAGATGGATGAAACTATAGCTCTATGTGAACACATATTTTGAAGAATACACCATGTCAGTGAAAGGCTCAAGGAATTATTTATTTAAAAGTCATATTGAAATCCTGGCAGTATGAATGTAATGCTTTTCGTGATGTATTTTTACAGGTCAGAAACAAAGGAACAGATTATGAACAGTCCTGTGTGTAACACAGGTTATTTTACTCTCCATGAATAGTAATACAAATATAAATAATAAGAGGTAGTGTTCACTGCAGGCAGGTTCATGTAAGCAAGCAAGAGAGCCTCTTAAGTCTGCTAGCATAATTCATTGGATATATAAGAGAAAAAAATAAAAACTGCTGTTTTTTCAGCTATAAAGCTTGGGAACACATGGGCATAAGATATACTGTAGTTTAAGCTCTGTTTGATGAATCTGAGCACAGTTCCTTGGGGATAGATTACCTTAAACCGTGCTCTTTTACTTTGTAATCCTGACTTGATTTGAATTGTACTTTAATGCAGCTTCCTGAAAAATTCAACAGCAAATAGAGACTATTTATGTAATCATACAGTAAGTAGTGGGACAGGTAGTAACTCTCTGGCTGTGGAAATAGTTTTGTTATATATAGTATTTATTGAAGAGAGGGGCTTCAGGCTTCCCAGTGCTCATTATAATTGGTTTTCTGCTTGAACTTTCAAAAACTGTCATGTCAAAACTCAAACAGGATTTTGTTTTTTTAATTTAGCCATTGGCCCCATATTCTTATGTGCCACTTGACAAACTTGCTGCAATAACTTAGGGGCAATTTGTACATTTGACTTTGTATTAAGGACCACAAACTAAATTTGCATCTTGACAACTGATTATCACCCTAATCTGTGTTTCTATTCTTAGATGATTCATTGTGAGAAATTTTGTACATGATAAAGCACAGCCTCTCTTGCTTTCTCTGCTTAAAATGCAATGACCATCAACAAATAATTATGAGCATTTTCATTCATTTTCTATGGTCATGTTAAACTCTCCATTATTCCTCTTCTTGATTTCACGTTGTATACAAAACCATCACATTTACTGTGGTGCATTGCATCCTTTTTGTGCAAAATGTCACTGTAATCCACCATTATTCCGTTACATTTAGCCTATGAATTTAAACAAGCATAAATACTTATTTTTCCGTATCTTACATAATTGATCGTAGACATATCATCTCATGGGGGTCTATTCTTCCAATGTGCAAAGCAAGTCCTAATAGATGTATTAGTGGATTAGTTTCAACAAAATCATTTGTTAACAATTCATCAAACATAGAGTACTTTGATTTTATCTAGACTGAACTGAAAGCCTAAATGGGTGGCAAAGCTGAAGCAATAAAGTACGGAAGAGTAGAAAACACCACTGTGAAATAAGATTAAGATACACTTGACCATACCCGAACCCCTTGATGAACCCACAGCATCAATACAATGAAATGCATTGATGTAAATGTTAAGGGGATGATTACAGAGCAGAAATGAAACACCCTGGCCCTCCTAGTGTACTGACAGCTGGAAGTCAATACATTAAAAGTTGTAACACAAGGAATAAGACCATGAGCGTGTGTGTGTGTGAGAGTTGGCTATAGTGTAGGTTGGACCTTAGTTCCGCCAAAATGCTAGGAAATAATTGTGGGGGTGAGAGGTGAAGTTTTATACTTAGGAAAGAGGGATACTTTACAGTTACAAGGACAGACATATTCAAGTTACAATGACAGATGTAATAATGTGTCTGTGTGTGTGTGTGTGTGTGTGTGTGTGTGTGTGTGTATATTTTAATTCATGGTAGCAATGTAATTGCTGGTCTGTTCTAGGCCCTGTTTGAACAATCCCAGAACCTATGCTATATATACAACTGAATGCTTCTATGCTTTTATTTCCTAAGAACTAACTCAAGACAATTATTTTTTTTTTTTTACCACTTAGAAATGTATACACTGTATACTAAACCCTCCTTTAATATCCCCCCTTTATCCGCTGGGCATTTATTGCTGTTCTTTCTAGTTCAGAAACCAGTGAGCAGAAGGTTCATTAAAACTAATTGAATTGGAAACATGTCTGCCCAGGGAAATGTTAACTCTTTGTTGCTCCTTGCAAGGAAATCTCTTATTCTATTCTGCAGAACATAAGGTCAAAGTATAAAGCCAGTGCCTAATATTAGGCCATAAAGCTCCAAATTGCATACACCCCAGCATTGAAATATAATTGCTTAAGTGCTGCAACATTATGGGATATTTAGGTCTACTTTATTTAAAACAGCATTTTGTTTTTCAAGTAATGTCTTTTTTAAATTGTGTAGTGTCTTTCTCTTGCAACTTGATAAAGCAAACTACAGCCCAACCTCTCTTTCAGACGGCACACCTTTTGAAATCCTTTAGGAGTTTCAAAATCCTATTTTAATACTGTCAGGTTTTACATGGTTTAAACACATACGCTGTGCTTATGCTAGCAGTGCGGGCTGAAACATTTGCATTTTAGCACATTTGAGCATTTTATTCACATTTTTTTTTTTTGCACCTGTGAGTGTGAATAAGATTAAATATATTTCTGCTTTGGACTTTTTTTGATCTTCATGTCATTTTGTGATACACAGTGTGCGAGCATTAGACTTAAAAAAAAAACATACACTATAAAATATAAAATGATATAAAAAGTTGTTTTCTCCATTTGCCCCAATACCTGAAATAATCTTTCTGCTTTAAAAAAAAAATGTGATTGGCTAGCTTTGAGTAATCAATGTAAAACAACAAACAGTCCACTGCTGCTAATAAAAAGTAAATATTTATGACTGATTTGACTGAGCTTCAATACCAGTCAATCACGTTTAAAGGGTCTTTGCAAGTCATTAACCTGTCTTTACTGGTCTTGTCCCAGTTGGTAATAGCCATTAGTAGAGAATAAGGGAGTGGGGGGTTTGATTTTTCTGGTCTCATCATTTATAGCTTAGTTGTTCATTCCCTTTATTCCATCTACATGGTTGCTGAATTGATTGTCTGTTTAGTCATACGAATGATAAAGTAGTTCTGCCACCAGGATTGAAAGCATCCATTCATTTCAGAAGGTGGGTTTCACTAATTCAGCCACAGCCTAAAATTGGACTCTTTTGTGCCGTTTCTTTGACAATGCCCACATTTACTCATGATGTGCAAATAACAAGCAATGGGATGATTGGGCTTCAGTTGTTAGTCAAAACTGAAGACGAAATGAAATAACATTTGGACTTAAAAGTAATGCATATATTTTAATAACTCAGTTTAGGCCAATGCTACATATTGTGTAGGAGTTAATCTGCATACAGATTCGAACATTTGTTTAGATCAATTGAATAGATTTCAGTGTGAATGCTTCCATCGTCTCAAAATCACCTCACAGTTCCACAGCAATGCAAGTAATCTTTCCCTCTTTAAAAATACCGAATATCCACCAAATAATTAGATTCTTCTTAACAAACTGTTATAACCACATGTGTCCTGTTTTAACACTGGCAATGTTAGAATTAATTTACAGTGTTTTACCTTGACCTATTATACATTTTAGCAAAAGTATAGTTGAAGTGGACTGTTTTGTGATAATACACCTGCAAAACCTCAGATATGCATAAAATGAGGATGAATATGCAGGTGTGTCTTCAGGTTCGTTTTTTGTTTTTCTTATGTTTTTTTTTTTTTTTTAACACAGGAGATTCAGGTATCTTCTGCCTGTTCTGTTTTTAGTTTAGTTTTTTTAAGAAAAGCTACACAAAAAGAACCAGAATGCAAACAGTTACTTTTAATATGTAGTATGTAAAAGAATATGGAGTTACCTCTCACTGCTCTTTTGTAATTTCCTACATGGGAAATCTATGGGGATCAATGCATGTACCCCAAAGTATTCACAGTATACTGACAAGTTAAACATGCAATTACTTGGTTCTGGTTCATTTGTATTGTTTGTTTTTTTGCTTATAACTTAATTGATAGAAATCTTTGAAAACTACCAGAAATGTTGGTGTATGCTTTTGGTTGTCATGAATAACTTAAATGCTTTTATTTGGTACTTAAAAGTATAAACGCATAGAAGCATTTAGTATTCAAATCATAACCTCATGTGTTTTATATTGTTCAAGCTGGAACAAGAACAGAGTGTTGGTGTGCACTTAATAGAAAATAATTTATATTATTAGAAAATGGATTCAAATGTATAACCATATTTATTTTTGTACTACAATATAATGCAAATTGATGGATCAATTAGTTAATTATTGATATTGCATGAATGTTTTTCTTTTTATTAAATATTTGCTTATTTATTATCGTACCCATTTCACAGTTCAGTGCATTGTAAAGTATATTAATTTGTTTACATTAGACTTAAAATGCTTTTTTTTTTTCTTTTTTCATTTTCTTTCTTTTGAAAGCGCCTTGGTGCTCATGGTTGAGTCTTTGCTTTGAAATGCACTACCCAGCAGAGGGAACCTGTTGGAAGGCATAGATCAGGGGATGCGTATAAAAAAAAATCAAAGGCCTTTAAGCTCTCTTGGAGCATGGTCAAGACGATTATTAAGAAGTGGAAGGTGTGTGGGACAACCAAGACCCTACATAGATTAGGACCTCCCTCCAAGCTGGATGACTGAGAGGCTACCAAGAGGCCTATGGCAAATTTACAAGAGCTACAGGCTTTTATGGCCAAGACTGGTCAAAGTGTGCTTGTGTCAACAATATCCCAAGCATTCCAAAATCTAGCCTGTATTGTGTTCACCCAAAGAACACCATCCCTACTGTGAAGCATGGTATTGGTAGCATCATGTTATGGGGATGAGTCTCGTCGGCAGGGACTGGGCCAGGATAGAAGGAAAAATTAATGGAGGAAGCTGAAACTGGGACGGAAGTTCACCTTTCAGCATGACAACGACTCAAAGCACACAGCCAAAGCTACACTGGAGTGGCTAAGGAACAAAAAGGTAAATGTCCTTGAGTGGGCCAGTCAGATCCCCAACCTAAGTCCAATCAAATATTTGTGGCATGACTTGAAGATTGATGTCCATCAACTCTCCCCAAGGAACTTGACAGAGCTTGAACAGTTATGTAAAGAAGAAAGGTCAAATATTGTCAAATCTAGGTGTGCAAATTTGGTAGAGACCTATCCCAACAGACTTACAGCTGTAATTGCTCCCAAAGGCGCTTCCACTAAGTATTAACTGGGGAGGAGACTTATCCAATTATGAGCTTTCAGTTTTGTGTTTTAAATATATATTTTTTTTCTCAATAAAAACTTTTTTCCCCTTAACAGTGTGGAGTATGGTGTGTAGATAAACGGGAAAACATCCTCATTTAAATGTATGAAACTCTGAGGCACTGACACAACAAAATGTGAAAAAAATCCTGTTTGCTAAGACACGTAGGAAATTTAAAAAGGCAACTGTGTATATATATATATATATATATATATATATATATATATATATATATATATATATATATATATATATATATAATATAGCCATAACCATATATCAGATATATCACTGGTTTGTGTTTTGTTTTATTTTGTTTTAATTACATTTGATTATTTAACTTCATGTCAAACTACTCGATGGTATTAAACCAAACATTTGTTATTTACTGTTAATGGGAAAACAAATAATCATTTGAACATCCCCATTTTAAAGAAGTGGCTCAAACCAATGCTGTAAAAACCCATTCCTTACTGGCAGTATTACTGTTCATTGCTCTAAGAATCTTTTAGCGCTACAAAACTTGTGCATCCTATACATTTTCTTTCAAACCACTGGTGTGATTTTGAACTGAAACAATTACTATAGCTACCAGGAAGCTACAAGAAGCATCTTTTGTTAGACTATCCAAATGAGTACACCAAATGAAGTATTAAATACAAACAAACAACCAAAATAATTGGGGGGGGGGGGGGGGCAATAAAAATAGTTAGTTAATAAATTAATTTTTAACTTTTGCTTAGCCCTCCTTTACATTTGCCAGTAACATGCTAGATTTGACAACATAACAAAGTAAGCATTATCCTGAATACAAGTTAAACTGTGCATAGTAGGAAAGTGATTGAGACAAAACTGTTCCATTGCTTAACAGAAGCCATTCCTATTGTTGATAACTTTGTAAAGAAAAAAAAAACATTAAACAGCTTGGTTAAAAAAAAAAAAAAAAAAAACAATTTGCCTTCAGTCATCTTAATGCCTTTGAACATTTGAATATAAAAAAACAAAATGAGTTGCAGATGCATTGTAGTCTTGTCAGCTTTGTATTTGGGCATCTATGGCGGTACTCCCTCAAGGAGCATAATATGAGAATATAATTTCATCGATGAAAAAAAAAGTTCCTTATATTAAGAGATTCACCTTTTGACATTACATGCAATAATATAAACAATGGGAATACTCATATTAAATTGATTCAAAGTGTTATTGGACAATTACAAGTTGCATGCAGTATTTTCTAAGTAATGAATTCTGTTGCCCCTGGAGGTTTTAAAAAAAAGCACTTGGAAAAAAAAAAGCCATCCTTATTGAAATTGCCGTTATTGTTCAATAAATATTTATTAAATCCCCCACAAATTCACCCCTTGGCAATGTAGCTGTTCTTTATTCCATCACAAGGACCATTGATTTGAAACAAAGGTATTACCTTATCATACTGCTATCCTGGGCCATACCACTGGGTAGTTTGGGTCGGCAAGGTCATTCACAAACTACTGAACAAAAATGATTCATTTACATATTAACTAAATGTAACTTTTTTTTTTTTTTTAATGTGTGTATTTTTATATTGTCAATTTATAAGTATTAATGATTTCAATTGGTAACATGTTAAATACTTCATAGGGTGTTTAGATTAGACAAAATTTGAACTTGTGGGTATTGAACTGCATTTAGTATTGTTTTGCCCTCTTTAGGCAAATAACTCCTAACATTGTGCAGCATTTTATATAACAGGAGTTAGAAGAACTAAGTGTGTATATTTTTGCATGATGTTATGTATGATTTAGGCAACAACCCTGTTATAAGTATGTCTATATGCAATAATACTGATTTGTTTTATGATTAAGCTTAAATCATGTTCCACTTTTAATAATACAAATGTACTTTTTAAAGATCTTAACAACTAAAAAAAAAAAAAAGTCTAGTTTAACATTTTCTTGGTTATAAAAGTGACAAGCTTCATCTTCCTTCATTATTGTAATTTATTGTTGCAAACCCAATGTCTCCCAAAAGCAATTGTGACTGACTGTAAAACATGTAGAGATAATCTAAATGTAACAGATCGTAAAACTGACAAGACTACACAAAAGAAATAAAAGCATTTCATCTTTTCTATAATGACAACTGATCTGAAACAACTTAAACACTAGTTTAGCATCCACACACCTTCCTGTCTCTAACAGAATGTTCTGTGCTGTTATGTAATCTTGACTTGCTTGAACCAGCATGGTGTGAGTACGCTTGTGCAAGTATTTTTGGCTTGGAACACTGAAATGTCAGAACACTACTGCAATGGCACCTCTTTCGCTATTAGAAACTCAGCAATGGCAAAAACATGCACACGTACACACACGCACACACACACACACACGCACAAACACACTATGCTGTTAACTAACACTCTGTTATCAATTATCAGTCCTAATAGTTCTAATTAAACTAAAATGACTTATATTTTTTAACTAAACTAAATGAATGTTTCAACATAATGACACAAATGAATTACATGATTTGCCCTAACTGTCGAAAATAAACAAAAAAATGCAAATGTGTTAATTTAGTGTGCCAATATCATGAACACAAATAATTACATAAATAACAGTGTTAAATGTTATAACATTTAGTTAATGAAGTGAATGCCTCATTTCAAGAGGCTCTGTCACTATTTACATTGGTACCTATTTTAACATAAATTTAACATAATTGTGTGTAGAAAATAAATTAATTACCTTTTCAATCAATAAGATTGTATAGTACATATTATTTTTTGGCACATAAGAAGATTCAAATGACTTTTATTAGATTTACCCTTCTAAGAGTCTAGCGTAATAAAAGCATGATTAAAGGATGTTAAATCACAGGTAAGCAACAGGAAGTTATGGTTAAGTTAAGCTTTTTAAAAACATGGCAAACCATGGTGAACTATAGTAAATGCATAGTATACCCATGGGAAAAGCATGGGAAAACTGCAAAATTGCCATGAAAATGTACAGTGGCAAAACGTTTATAAGGGTACACTGTAGCTGAGTCCTAACGTAATGGAGTCTTACACACAAACTTAACCTATTTTAAGTAAGCCCCTCAATCATTAATCTACCAATTAATATAAAAAAATCAATCAATAATATTTTTGACCAAGTTGGTTCATATGGCCTTTAGGCAATGGAGTCTATTTGTCTACAGTATTTATATTGAATATATGCACATTTTATGGACAAGAACCAACATTTAAAAAATCCCCCCTTGAATAATAGCATGTAGCACTACAAAGGAATTCCACACATGTTATTATAAACGGGTTCTCCAATGTATTCAAATCAATTGAATCTATTGTCAAGTGTTATCATTTTGAAAACAACAGATTAGATTTTTACATTTTTACAGCGGGATCATTCGCGATATATCATTCGCGATATGGTCAATATCCTATTATATTGTTGCCTGTCATTTTTCATGGTGATTTCTATATAGCTCATTAATTAACATGTACCAATACCATTAATATTCCAGCTAAAATGTCAATTTTCAAACACTGGGGCCGGAATTAAATCAGTTTAAGTCATAACTATACTTTATTATGGCTTTAACGCCACCATCATTTGGCCTGTGTCTGCTTCTTAAATAATTGACTTCATGAAGTGCAGCAGTAATTGCTGTCCCCTAACTCACTGTTGCAGAGAAGACAGAAATTACAGTTGCACTTGCACACCCGTAGTGGTTTCTAAAAGCATGTCACTTTTAGGCCTTTACAAAACCAGCCCCTGTAGTTGAAAAAGGACATCCATTAGTAACCCTAATAAATAATGCTCAGCAATAGAAAATGATACCAAATACACATACAATAAATATTGTGTGTGTTTGGTATCATATACATATGAATCAGTGATTGGAAATCCTAGCCTATGATTGGTTAAAACCTCATCATTGGAGGTACAATAGATTGAACTATTACTCTAACATCCTTACACCACCGGTCAATAGTCTCAGTTTGTCATGTGATTAGTTCACCTCACTGTCAGTCCTGCCACTTTTCAAAGGACACCTCTGTCCCCTGCACTCTTCACAAGAGAAAATGGCTGAACACAGATTCTCTGTTAACAGAAAATGAATTGTCAAAACATACTACAAAAGAAAGATGCTCCAAACAGTAAAATGGTGGTTAAAACATCACTGTCAATGTTTTCTGACTTTCTGAAATTCAAACAAATTCAACTCGACGATGTAAACAAATATGACGGGAGGGATATAAACTGGATTATTCAGCAGTCTGCAAATCAGAGGGAGACAGAGAAAAACTTTGCTAACTATATGGTATGACCTTATGCTGTATCAGCTATACCTATACAAAATATATAACTCACTATGCATTTACATATGCTGTATCAGCTATATTTAAACAAAATATATAAAGTTTCTTGACTGATTTCATATATTAAGTATGTACTTTAGACTCAGCTGTAGTGTAAAATTAAATGCACCTTTGCTTTGAGCATTATAGCCCCCTGTCGGTAACAACAGTCTTTTCTCAGGTCAGTATTGTTCTAGTATAGCCCTCCTCTCTATAGTATTAAATGATATATATATATATAATATATATATAATATTATATATATATATATATGATATATATAATACTTACTATAAATAACGAATACGACTTATGTCCCGAAACTACCAATAGTTAGCTGATAGTGGTGTCACATCGGTATCACCACAGTTGCACACTGTGTGTGTTTTTTTGTTGGGGGGGGGGGGGGGGGGGGGGGGGGGGGGGGGGGGGGGGGTCTTTTACAGGAATGCATGAAATCAACAATGAATGACAAGTAGAAATTCATCCTGTATAAGGTGATATCCACTCTCAGATTAAAATAATATGAAATATACAACAATAGAAAGAACATCGTTTTCAAGACAAAAATGTTTAGAACAGAGGATGTTTTGTGAATAAAGTAGCCTATGTACATACAAGCCCCTTATTTTTAAATATTGAAGATGAGCACCTTATGAATTATTTTATTAATAACAAATGTGAAAAATACATCTAGATTACAAGCATTTACAATTGCATAGGAAAGCTGAAAAATACTCAATTGAAAATGTCAAATGTATAAATGGTAAGGTAGTAAATATGTATCATAGCTGTAAGGCCTGCCTTTCTATTATTATTATTATTATTATTATTATTATTATTATTATTATTATTATTATTATTATATTATTATTATTTCTACTGAGTTAGATTTGCCCTACAGCATATTGGGTATTTTATAGCCTTTTTTTATATTAAACGTGTATTTTGATTGAACTACTCAACACACATAAGTAATAATCCAAATACAGTAGATGTCTGCCTCCCTTGAGATAGTGTGTAGTAAGGTAACAAGTATCTACTGGTTAACCAGAAATATTGTCAAGCTCACCCTTGGGAAATGTTGATGTTATGTGTTTCTTAATTCCATGTTATTTGGGATCAATGCAGTACAGTGCATTAAATGCAATAATGAGTAGGAATCCTTAATGATATATTAAGGGATAGTTTTATCCTCTATAGACAAACTAACGGATCTTGTTGTACCTTGGAAAAACAGTACATCTAATTATTTGGAAGGGAATTGTTCTTTCAAGTAAACATAACAGTTCTATAAGGTTTTGTAAATATTATTTTAGAAGATATCCATGGAAAACAATTCCTGTATAAAAATAATAAAATAAAAGCCCTAGACAAGCTCAAGAACAGAAATACACAAAACCAGAGTATAAAAAATAAAAACAACCCAGACCAGGGCTTCGCTCATTTCTTTCAAGGGGAGCAGATTGAATTCTTGTTTTTGGATTTAAACAGGGTTAACCAAGGGTTAATGTTTCTTGACAAGTCCACCCAGTGAGCGAGAGGCTGTGCTGGAATTTGAACCCAGGATTTCCTGCCGTGCTGTCCCCAGGTCTAACTTCACTGTGCTTTCAGCACAAGTCAATATTAGGTATAGTTTTAAAAACAAAAGGTCATATAGATCCCTACTAGCATGCACACTTTTAGACTTAAGCCTGCAGACGTGAACAGACCCAACTATTAGGGACTATAAGATCTTATACAACAGTGCTTCAATTAATTGAGTTATGGATCTTTGTACTTGCCAAGATATTGAAGACTAGAGCTAAAGGAACCATATTGGGCCAGTAAGTGTAGAGGCTTCTTTTTAAGAATCAAACAAAGCTCTTCTCCATACTTTTGGTTCTATGAAATTTCAGTAAATATTGTTGTTGTTTCTTGTTTAATGATGTGGGAGGGTGCAGAAAGGATGACTTCCAATCACTTATTATGAACCTGATCGTCATTACTGAAACTAATGCATGAACTTTCCACATACTTTCACACAAGGATAGGCTACAGCTAAGAGCAAGTGACAGTGAAATTAAAGAGAGCAATGAAGAGGAGGGTGTAGTTAGGAGTTCAGTTCAGCTACTATAAATCGTATTGTCACTGCAGTTAAAGTTGTAAAGCCAAGTACACTCTAGAAATCAGGAGCTCCAATTAACACAGAGTGCCGTATTTGCTTAAGCAAGTGGAAACGCAAATTTGCAAAGAAGAATACAGTCTTCTTATCAGTACTACCAGCAAGAAACGACTGTGTAAAACCAGATGTGTACAATTAAAAAATAAATGGTATGAAAAAGATTATAAACACATCCTTACAGTATTAATTTTGTTTCTTCAAGAATATACATAAAACATGTTGCCAAAATGAACATAACAGTGTATACGTATACGTATATACTAAAAGGTGTTTAAAATCTGTTGCATAAAATGTATGTTTGATTTATTCTAATTATTTGTTTTACAGTGTAACTAAAACTTGGACTTCTCCTTTCCTTTTTTTAAATTTGTTTTAACAAAATTACAGTAGCATATCCCTAAAAGAGTCTGGAAGGTGTTTGATTAAAGGCAGCATGGCTTGTATTGAACGTAGTACAAACTTTTTAATTAACCAAATTACCGGTCAAATCCTGGTAAGCGGAAGATCAAATACTCTTAGAGATGTGTAAACACTTGTAGTTTAATAAAGAGAGTTCTTACAAACCTTTCACTTGCATTGAGTCGAAAAAGTTTGCCTTTATGGAAATTCTTACCAAAAAAGAAAATGTTCTTTTTTCTATATATTCCACGTATAATATAAATTCACTTAAGACACAATTTCCTATCTATCTACATTCCTCATCAATTGTCAGTCATATATAACTTCGTTAGTAAAAACGAACTATCCTGTTGCTGCTTTCACTTTTCTTCCCCTTGTACACTTATTTTCTAAGATGTGTGTTGCTCAGCAGTGTCCCCAGCTGTCCATCACTTTCCGTCTCTGCACCCTGACAGTCCGAAAATAACACCTAGCTCCAGTTACATTCTTCTGTTGCTAAGAATAAAAATTCCTATTTACATATCTGATAATAACAAAACACATAGTCGTTTGCAGTTTTACGCATAGCAACTGATTTACAGTTTGAATTTAATGAAACAGCTTTTTTAAACGGTATTATTATTATTTATTATTATTATTTTATTATTATTATTATTATTATTATTATTATTATTATTATTATTGTTGTTGTTGTTGTTGTTGTTGTTGTTGTTATGGAAACGGTAGAAAGCGTTAATAAGCATATCCAGTGCCATAAAACCAAACTATGTAGGCTACTGAAAAAAACTTGACTTGAATACAGCAGCTTAATTTCAAAAGTGCTTCACAATTCAATCCTTTTCAGCTGGTTTTCGCAATATACAAATGCAAGCGACGTTGGATTTACAAGTTGGATGCATTTTCTTTGTGATGCCTAGTTTAAAATTTTTATTTTTATTTTAACCCATTCAAGAAAGTACCATGTACTTTTAAAATAGAAGTTTCTAATGTATATGGATGCCAGAATAATGTTCCCCAAAATTATATTTTTTAGAACGAAAACATGCGAACTGATGCCCAACCTGAAATAAGTTTAGTCATAACAAAAAACAAAATTATATATATAATAAAAGCACACGTTATATTAAAATAAATAAATAAAATAAACTATTTCAATAAACAAATTACGTTTCCTTGTCATAACATTTAAGAATATACTTATATACGTTTTGGTAAATGGTTGCGCACTAGCATTTTAAGTTTAATATTATGTTTTAGTATATTTCCTATACATGCCGCAATGTGAACAATATATCTATATATATATATATATATATATATATATATATGTGTGTGTGTGTGTGTGTGTGTGTGTGTGTGTGTGTGTGTGTGTGTGTGTGTGTGTGTGTGTGTGTGTGTTTTTATTAGTATTATCATTAAAACCATTATCCAGTATACATTTATATTTTAGTAAACTTTAGTATTATATGGCCCACAGCGTTTGTAATTAATCGGAAATAATAATAAAGAAAAAAAAAACCCTTGACAACTTGACATGTTTTATATTTTGTACCACCATGTCTTCAAGACTTACACATACGTACATACACACATAAACTCATGCATTTTGTCTAGTCTGTATGTTAAAAAAAAAAAAAAAAAAAACATTTTTTCATAACATTTTGAAACAAAGCCGCGTGTCACTCAAAAAAAACACTGCTGAATAACAAAAAGGTCTTTCTTTCTTTCTTTCTTTCTTTCTTTCTTTCTTTCTTTCTTTCTTTTGTTTGTGAAACAGCAAATACAAATACAATGTAGGTACTTAAATCAGGCGAATTACACTGTGTATATTGAAGAACATAAAACATAAGATGGGAATCGAATTAAAAAAAGTAAGTTTCAAACATTTTCATAAAATAATTACTTTACCCTATCGTTTTTAATCACGACTTTTTTCCATAGGATTTTGTTTTGTCCGCAGATTAGATCATCTGTCTTAACTCAACAGGAAATAGTTAAACAAGCAGAATATTTTAATATTAATTTTATTTATAAACATTAAATATTTTTCTCAAAGAAAGATTAGACCAAAACCGTACTTAATGCATCGTAATACTGTACTTAAATACACCATAGAAAAAGGCAGTGACGTGTAATGTACCGCACACATTAGTCTGAATTATACAAATTAAAACTGATATGGAAATATCAAAAAGTGTCAGCTACACATGTAAAATAACTATGATAACTGTCTTTGTTTTAGTCTTAAAAAACAAAAAGTCAAAGTGCTCAGTATTCCCAGTGTTTTGAAGCTGTAGCGTGCAAAATGCAGCTCTAGACAGCAAAATAATAAAGATATAAACTTTTATATTTAACATCAACAGTACATATAACACATACAAACAATAAATGTTCGACAGTTTTACAAACACAATGAGTCCCTTTTAATATATACAGTTTGAGATGTTTTGTTGCTCACACAATCTCTTACGTAAAATGTGTCCCATATTACCAATCATTATAAAATCTAATAGACTACATAGTGTCCGATACGATATTTATATTATAGACATTGCCTTAATAGCAAGTGCCTATAGTATTCCTACATCCTACAACATGCGTTCCCTTTTTGAAATACTTTCAGATTGTTCTTATCGTTCAGTAATCCCGACAGAAACATATAGGCACAAAATATAAAAAGTAAAACTGAATCTGATCATTTACAAGCGTTATGCATCTTTTATAAACTGACGCATTGGACGCATCACATTAATGTATTATTATTATTATTATTATTATTATTATTATTATTATTATTATTATTATTATTATATACACATTAAATATATTACATTATAGCACATATTTCCCATAAAGCAGAGATTTCCATTTAAAAAGAAGGACGACAATAGCAGAATAATGTAATGTTCTTAGTTTAGAACAGTCTCGTTAACAGTTGAGCAAAGCCTTGGCGGACACTTTCACCTCAAAATGAGGTCGTTATTTGTCAGTAAAATCTTTGAATATATTAAAATGTGTGTACCACTGTAGATGTGCAGTCGAGTTTTGAATCCTTGTCCACAAGCTAAAGTGTCTTTCACACAGGCCAGCCAAGCGCTTGGAAATAGTTTTGGATCTACGCCGTGCACACATGTCCCATTGTTAGCAGACATTATTCTGGGTATAGTCTGGGGAATTTCTTCAG
Organism: Polyodon spathula; assembly: GCF_017654505.1. NCBI lineage: Eukaryota > Metazoa > Chordata > Actinopteri > Acipenseriformes > Polyodontidae > Polyodon > Polyodon spathula. Next base: position 39,194,364 of record NC_054543.1, on the reverse strand, counting down.
GATCGCATCAAATGCCAGTCATGTCTTTAAAAGGGTAGTGTGTCTAAGAAGAGTTTATCAATTATTGCTGGGGGAGGGACCAAGTCTTCAAGTTTTAGATAGAAGATGCGCTGCAGACCTTGCGTACAGAGTGTGCGAAGTTCTGGAAGTTTTCCCAACAGTTTAGAAATGTAGTTCGGACGGCTCACGCCACCGCTATTAAAAGTCACGTGGTCTTTAAGACAATTTACAATCTTGTTTTGAAGTTCTTCTACCCTCTTGGGTTCCTTTAGCCCGTGCCTCTCTGTAACAATAATAGATAATGCGTGTTATTAGACAAGTCAGTGGGATACCATCGGTATAGCGGACGACAAAAGAAATAAACAACTCCATGTCATAATTTATAAGGAAAAGGTAATGCATTTGAACTGACCTGTTACCATGGCAAGGGCAGCTATGCAGGAGAATGAAGATATGTCTATATTCATGCTCTGGAGGTTAGATGAAAACTCAGCTATGGAGTCTATCCATTCTCCAAACCCACGGACGCACTGCAGTCTGTGGAAGACCGCCCCATTGCAAAAAATGAGTTTGCCTTCCGCAGGGTTGGACCTGCAATTAATAACAAAGCGCAATTAATTACTCTGAGAGTAATAAATAGGGATTTTAGAGACATCTAATTATTGGAGAGCTAATAAAATCCAAATTAGTCGAGCTTGAAGGGGTTTGATCTTTATATTAGTCTAGTCGAAGTAATTTGGTAATTATGTACCTGTACGCCAGTCGCAGGACGAAAAGTTCCAAAAAGGCAGATTCAAAGAGGAGATCTTGATCCTGTTTAGCAAGATCAGCGAACCCCGGGATCTTCTCTGCCCAACCTCGGATGATCTCCATGGAGCCGGTCAAGAGATCATAGAACTGCTGAATATGTTGAGTGTCGTCTCCAGTCATTTGGTAGTCAGGGTTAGCTTGAAACTGGAATTTAATTTAAAAAGTGCTTAATGAGGTCCTGTAAAATATATAACCCGTGAAATTGCAAAGACCATTTCTAGCAAGGGAGTCAGGTTTTTATAACAATTAAACCCCTCTCTGGCCATTACAGAATTAGCTATTCTAAAGCAATCAAGTAAAGTAAGGAAGACAGTATAATAATGTAACATACAGTCAATGCTGTAATATTATTTATTAAATATACTAAATATAAATAAAAAAGGTGAAAAATATTTTATAACGATTGTATGTTGATAATTTTCGTTAAAATGAATATGTACAGTAAATTTTTAGTAGTAGTTCATCATCAAAATTCATCATCATAATTAAACAATTGTGTTAAAAAATATATATATATATATATATATATATATATATATATATATATATATATATATATATATATATATTCTTCAATGTTTAAATATATGGTAAGATAAAAACATACAATGTATAAGCGCTATTTCAGTTGCATGATTCTACATGCATTGCTAATGACGTAATTAATCTCACTTACTCGGGAGTAGTCCAGGCCGGACATTGAAGGGTTTGAGTCTATATGCGCTCGTACCAGGGCACTGATTAGACTGACTGGTGGTGAAGGAGGTGAAGGATCTTGGGGGCTTTTAGGTTTAGAAGGTAGCCTACCTCTTCGACCTTTTAAACTTGCTGTACGAACAACTGAAATAAAAAGGCAAACAATAAATCATTCATTCGCTATCGTATTTAATCCGACAGAGCTGTGACGCAAACTGCAGTATTGTATGTATCTAATAATAATAATAATAATAATAATAATAATAATAATAATAATAATAATAATAATAATAATAATAATAATAATAGTTTCCTATAAATTTACAGCCAATTTAAGATAATTAAATAGTAAACTTACAATACAATACTCGTGCTGAACTATTGGTTATAGAAAAATTAAATAAATAAATGAAAACAAATATTTACCTTCTTTGACCATGCCAACAACAAGGCACTTTTGGAAACGGCAGTATTGGCATCTGTTTCTGCGGCGTTTATCAACTGGACAGTTTTTGTTTGCTAAACAAACGTATTTAGCATTTTTCTGAACAGTGCGCTGAAAACAAAACAGGAGAGAAGAATGATTAGACAATAAAGATATGTATCATTTCCGGGAAACGCAACATCAAAACAATCCGAAAACGAATGGTCTCGCAGCTGGGGTTTTTGCAGAGCAGTAATAGAGGAAAACGCATAATGTTAACACTACAGCTAACCCTCCAGTTTATAGCTGTGTTTTATATGCAAGGAGCAGAAGGAGTAGACATTCAGTAAATACAAATCCGTGGGCATTCATATTTTTACATCCCTCCGAGACCCCCTCTATTTAAAGTGATAAGATTATTCAATCAGGATGGTGAAATAAAGAGACCACTTAATTTTACCATTGGGAATTCTGTTCCACTTGGTTAGCTTAGACACGGTTCTCTGTCCCAACTAATTTATTTCTAAAGGAAAAGGCTGTGTCAAAAATGCACAGAAGTGTCCACAATTAAACAGAGATTTCCAATGTACAAGATTTTGTGAAAGCGTTTTCTTTGAGGAAAAACAGTTATATAATTTGCGGCTAATTGCATTTTTTTTTTATTTCTGTGTAATGTGCTAGTCACGAGTAATAGTTCTAGTTATTAAAAAAAAATATATATATTTAAACTGTAAAATTGCATTCAGTTTGCCTTAGCTAAAATGAAAAGCACGTACCTTAAAAAAACCTTTACATCCTTCACAAGTGCGCACTCCGTAATGCTGGCAGGCGGCGTTGTCCCCACAGACCGCACACAGACCCTCGTTGGACGGAGATCCCCTTGATGGAGGTGAATGAACTTGGTTATCCATCAGCTGTGGCCCATGGCCGAGATGAAGACTGTGGGGGAAGCCAAGGGGTGTCTGCTTTCTCATAGCATTTGGGACAGCGAAACTCTGGCTGTCTATCACATGATGTGCTCCGGATGTTTCAGGGTTCATGGAAACGTGAAGAGGACCATCAAATCTCATCTGACAACTTGACACCGGGGTACCAGGAGGAGACTGCTTAAAGGAAAACAATGACAGCCTTGACACTGGATTTTTGCGTTGATCTATCATGTGGGTGGTGGCCACGTAATTTTGATGAAAGCTGTGAAGAGAACCAGGGTCATCCCACATTGGGCTGGGCTGAACTTGGAAGCTTGTTGTCGTGGGAGTGGGGGGCGAAGATGGCTTGTAGTACATAGCGCCAGAATGTGCCATCATCTCGTCTGATTGTGGTGGCAGGTGGCTTTGCTGATGGTAGCTGTGCATCTGAACGTCTTCTACCTTGATGGACGACTGTTGTCCTGAGAGGGACATTTGGTATAAGCAAGGGGGCTTTACGTCGTAACTGGTGTTGTAGTTGTCCATGAAGGTGCTGAAACTGGGGAGAGAAGTGGTGGCTGTGATCTCAGTGTTGGTCAGGTCCATGCTAAACTTAACAAACTCTGGAGTTAGGAAATCGGAGCTGTACTCTCCAGTAGTGTGGTAGCTGTAGCTCTGCGAAGCTGGACTGGCTCCTTGAGGTGAAGACCCATACTGAGCCTGAACACAGGGCATGGCTGTAAACGAAACAGTTTCACATATGCTCATACTGCAAAAAGTGAACACCCTGCATGTTTCATTTGGTATGCTTAAATGTGGAAATTACTTACAACGTTACATTTTGAACAAATTAATCAGATGTAAAAAAATAAAATCAAAATCTACACTAGGCTAGTTCAGTTAAAAAAAAAGATGTAATACATCTTCACGCAGACATTTTTAAAAACAGGCAAATTATTTTCTGGTTGTATTTTATTTGTACTATTTTATATATTGATTACGCTTTAAATTGTCAATGTAAAACATTTAATTTAGAACTGAGTTTGACTAAATTAATTCAGGAACAATCTGTTGTAAATAAGATACATTAAACATCCTACAAATGTCACAATTAGTCCAGTCTGCATACCTTCAGTCGACTGACTGTGTTTGATGAAGGAACGTGAAGTGGACAGTGTCGGGATTTCTCCTTCAGAGTTCAGGTTTCAAGAATGAAGTGCTCCTCACTCGGGAACCTGAATTGACGCGACGTGATTTATTCCTGCAATATTAAAAAAAGGCGTTACGCTCTTTAGATTCTATATATTTATTTGTCTATCTAAATTATTTGTAAATGTATATAAAAACACAAGTGGCATCTAGCTGATAGTACATTTGTACAATACGACTCATATCCAATACAAGTCACGTTTGTTCATCAGAGTAGTCAAAAGTGGAAATATCAGGTAGTCCATCATAATATATATATATATATATATATATATATATATATATATATATATATATATATATATATATATTATATATAAATATTACCTGATATTGCCTGATTAACAGCCTAATACAAGACAAAATGGCACTGTAGACAATGTTGTTTAAAAGAAAAAAAATGCAATTTGATATAACAGATTGAACAGCGACGCATTATATTACCATATGTGACTTATTTAAAGCTATGAGTTATATATATAAACTTGTGTCATCACAAGCAGCAGAACAAACATGAATTATTTAATTATCTGAGTTTCTAAGGCATACTGAATATATTCTGTATATTCTGTATTCACCTAAAAATAACCATGGCCAACAAATAGTGCATGTGTCTGAAAATTGCGAAAACACAGCCCAAACCCTGCAGGTGGACAGGTGAACAAGGTAGAGTAGCGGATGCATTAGCTATTGCAACATCTGTTAAACACAGTTTAAAGTCCTTTACTGTATTTTTAAGTTATCGGAATATACTAGGTCTGCAGGTGCAATGCACTATATTCATATATTGACTTAAATAGTAACCCTCGTGAGCGTATGATCAGTTTTAAGCAACTTTCTCAAGCATTCCCACTTACCATTCACACACACACATGCATCTACAACCTGTATATTTCTATTATTGTTAATAGCAGTAATACTAGTCAAAGTAGAGATCATATATCAGTAACCAAACAAGTAAGAACATCCTTTAAAATAAAATAAAAATCTATGACACTGATGTTTACAAAGCAGGATCTTAAAGTACGTGCTTGTCATATCAAGAACCAGCATATGCACATGTGTATTGCTGAGAAAATAGCATCATTACCCACACCGCAATAGCAAAATTAATTAAATACGATATTTACCTCCTCGCTTAGTTGTGCTGTCCTATTCTATCCATGCAGACGTACTGTTCACAGTGTTCTGAAGCAGTGTCAGTAAGTGGTAATAGAAAGGACAGTGCCGCTGCTAATGCAAAGCTCCCTACGACCGCTCAGCTAAGACTGGCCCTTCCCTCCAATGTGGCTTTGTTGATGTGAGCTCTGAATCTCTGTCAGCGTGTGCCTAAAGTCTCCCCCATCCTCCCTCACAACGTCATCGCAGATGCAAGCCAATCGGCGTTTTGCCCGCCTTCTCCCTTCTCTTGGCTTTGGTAAATTTCCGACGTGACGTAATTCTCGGTGGCGTTTTTTTAAGGTAGGAAGACACAGCTTCTGTTCACCTCACCCCATCACAAATGTGGCACATATTAGAAAACTATAATATCAGTATGTAAACAAATGTAAAGAAGACAAATAGCCTGCACTGTTGGTTTCCTAGAATCATTGTATGGTGTTTTTTTTTTTTTTTTTTTTTTTGTTTTCTGTTCAAGACATCAAAGCAGTAAGTGGATCGTGTTGGTAGCATCAACCGATGCGATCTCGTTCATTTGTGTGTCATTGTTGTATTTCTTTATGCAATGTTAAGTTGATTTAACTAAAATAACCGGCTAACAACCAGTGTATAACCATTCCCTTTAAATGGGTGTATTTTGATCAGGTACTGACTTTAAAAACAAGGATATCTGTTTTATGTGTGTGCTTGTTTGTTTTTTGTTTTTGTTTTTTTGGGGGGGTGTAATTGAGAGGTTCTGCACCTGTTCATAACTGAGTAGCGATTTGACTCAAAACATACAGGCCTTTAGTTATTTGTCAGAATACCCCACACGCACATGCAGCCTATTGAACATTTGCCATAGCCTCACTAGACCAATTACTATATCTGTTCATTTTAACATACTTTAATGCCGAGTATAAGTCTTATTTATTTACATACATTGACAGTTAACTGATGTATGTTTGTTTTCCGAATTTAGAAAGTTAAAAACGAGTGGGTGTGTAACTTTTTACACGACTACCTTAATTTGCCCAGCTGCTTGTGTTGTGGGAACAGACAGAGGGAGCTCATTAACAGCAGAGCGGCGTCACGAGTCGTGGGCGAACCGTTTTACTCAAGCGAAAGGGAAAAAGTGATAAAGGACGGCCGAATGAAAGGTGACGCGGGGAAAGCCGTCATTGACGCAACCAACAGACCGTGCCAAAAATAGCAGCTCGAGTCTTTTCTTCTCTCCAGCGTTGTATTATTATTATTACAGCAGATCTGTGTTATGATCTTATAATGGGTTGGGGTTTCACCGACTATTTTAACAGCCATCGGAAACACGAGTACCAAAGGGGATTATTGTTAACGAAGAATCCAGGGCGTTTTTCTAAAAGTGAAAGCATAGGCATACTGTATTTATTTAAACCGCAAGGAAATCAGGAGCAATGTCTCGGTACTTGGGAACAAAGCAACTTGTTGATCAGTATTAGAGATTAATATAGAAGTACTTTAGTGCCTATCCCTAGCAGAAACAATAGTCTAGTTTGTTTCACACATTCTGAGTTACATTTGTACAGATCATTGCTCCAGAGCGCAGTTGTAGTTTGTATGTATATTGTATCGTCATCTTTAAGAAAAAGATTCTGGTATACAGTGAATTTTAACGTTTTGAATTGTAGCCTACAGCTATGACCAAAAGTTTTACATAGCTGTACTTTTATACACTGAATGGTACAGCTTCAAATTTTGTTCACTATAACTTTACCTAAGGCATTGTCCCTTTTACATAGTGCTTAACTTTGCCACTTAAGCTTAGAACATATGGAAAACAAATCTTTATCTTTGTTGTTATATACAGAGAAAGAGAATGTAAGAAATAAAACAGATGTATTTCAGATGCATGTATTTGCACATATCAAAATGTTAATAGTATGTGCAATACCCACAGCATAAAGTACAATTGCAGTTCCTCATAGTCTGCGTGTGTCTACTTGAGTTGCATGTCCATATTCTCAAAGTGTTTTCTCCAGTCAACTCGTAGTTCTTGAAAGCAGGAAATTCCATGCTAATGTTACAAAACTGAGAATAACCCAGGGTGCATGAGAGGCGTTTGAAAACGTTACTGTTTGTTTCTAGTTTGTGGTTTTACCTTCCTAAGTAAATTATCACCTGATCTACCAACTTGTTTTTGTTATTATTATTATTATTATTATTATTATTATTATTATTATTATTATTATTATTATTATTATTTACAGTGGTGCTACATATATAGTCATATTTACATAAGGACTTTTATAACAGTTTAAATTTTGTTATAGGCTATGGATTCTTCAAACTCGTATTATATGTAAAACAGAGTAAGTGCAATTTGGAAACAGATGTGGTTTGGTTTCTTTGTTATTATACAATCAAAATAAAACAAACAGTAATAAAAGCAGATTTCAGTTTCATTTATATACTTTCTTGCTGCAAAATACATGATGTCCTTTGTATCCGAAAGAATTAGCTCTTTCCTGCAGGTGGTGCTGGTTTTCATAACCCATCAGTCACAATGAAGCGTGTACAATATATATGGATTTATTTATTGACAATATTACAATGCGTAGTTCACTGCTTTTAAAATAGTAATTCATGATTCATAAGTAACATTGATTTAAAAAGACCTACAACTACATGAAGTAAAAAAAAAAAAACAATTAATACAAAAATAGAACTTTGAAATCAAGGGGCAACTATTATTAGACTCATTTTAAACTAGTTAGTGATTAAGCATCACGGTGATTTCAAATGTATCACTACCTAAAATAAAACACAATAGCACAAACAGAACAACCCGTTTTAAAATATAGAAGCCCTCCCCTGTGGGATACAAACAATGGGACCAATTCAGTTAAGTTTGCTGGAGGGGAAGCTTTTTATCACAAATCTTTTGAAACCATAATTGTTTTCTGGAAACTGCCTTTTCTGAAAACTACTCATAAGTGCAAGTAACCGCTTTGCTTTGCTGAAGACAATTTATAAACACGTGTAAACGCAACCACCTGCGTCTTGCCTTGGACGATTATCAGTCTAACAATTAATTAATTGACTGATTAATTCTGAATAATGGATTTATTAAAGTATTTATATATAATATCCTAAATATGCAGTTATTCATTTGCTATTTACAATTAAGGGTTTAAATTGCAATTAAGAAATGTAATTGTCCATTGAAGAGCTGAATTACTAAGTACCTTATTTATATGCATATTTTAATTGCCAGTCATTACTGGGGAGGGAGATTATCAAGTGCAATCAAATCAGTAGTTTAAAGTTATTTCAGAATGTTGAACTGACAGAAAATAGTGTGTAAAATCATTCAGTTACAAGAACAGGTGGGATTAAAAAGAAACAGTAAACATGTCTACAGCACAGGGTTTGATTGAAGCATAATCAAACATGACAGGCAATTGGAAAAACTGACATTAGACGTTACTCTAATAAAAACATTTTATTAGTATTACAACATCCATAACGATTAAACACTCAACAGCTTTGAATTTAGAAATACTAACAGAAACAAAAAATATCTAATACTGACAAATCGTTTTGACTGGAGGTGTTTTACTTTTATACTTTTAGTCAAAACGTTTGTCATTAGCATGACACAATTAGTAAGAACAAGACACAAATTATGTGCATATTTTGGATGAGATGCAACAGTTTTGTATTAGTGCAGTTGTAGCTTATTTTAAAAAAAGTACAAAACAATCCAACAAGACATTTTTTAACCCTTTGTAATAAAATTTAAAAAAACAACTTAGTGTCAAAACCTGCAAAATACAGAATGTTTAATATTTTGGCGAGGTATCCTTGGGTCTTGGGCCATGACCTCATATCCTTGGGTCATTTTTTCCTATGATTATACATAAATATTATAACTGACGTCGGATATTATCTCTTATATATAAATATGATATATATATATATCTATATTATATATATATTATATATATATATATAAATATAAATATTTGTCCTTAAATGAATACGGATTGTAAGGATATAACTTTAATAACGGATATCTTTTTTGCAAAACATTTATTTCACAACTTACTCTGTGTGTGTGTGTGTGTGTGTGTGTGTGTGTGTGTGTGTGTGTGTGTGTGTGCGTGCGCGCGTGCATGCTGCGTGTGTAATGTACGTCCTGCGTGCGTGCGTGAGTGTGTGTACTCGAGTGTGTAACTTAAGAAAGTATTTTTAATTTCCAATAGCCAATGAAAGCTATATCATGCAGATGTGACAAATCAAGAATCGGCGAGACAGACACTTCCACAACTGACAAAAAGGGTTCAAACCCAGCAGCCATTAAAAAAAAAGACCTGAACTACAGTTATATTGTGTTATGCACATATTGCATGTCAGGGCAGACAAGGAGACAGACGCAGATATGCGCTATACTGTATAGGAAGCAACTAACCGCCGCTGAAATGTCTTATACCCTTGCAGTATTTGCTAGAGGAGTATATGTCGAACAGTAGAGTATACTTGAACTATAAGAATGTGTGCCTTTTTTACACAGTACAGGATATAGTATCATGTATCACGTTAACTTAATATACAGCTGTTTAAATCGCTCTAGAAAATCTATCATTGCCAGTGTAGTGTCACGGTAACGTCATTCAGAACGTGAGTGATTGATTCACTGGAAGGCAAAAGGCTAAATAAACCATATGGCTTCCCATATGTTATTCGAACATCCATGCCCAGGAACCGTTATGTAACATCTGGAACACCATCCAGCTGCGCCTACGGATTCACGCCTTTCTAACCATTATTGACCATATTGAACGGAGAGAAATAAACCTGTCAAGGGTGCTATACTAAACAGATAAATATTTACACTAACAGAACATTTTACATGCATGAAGTGTGTTGCTGTTACAGTCCATGTCGTTCGCTACTTTCTGTAAGCCTCTGGGTAAAATTAGATCCACATTAGCGGTTCCGCTGTATCAAAAAGAAACATAAAAACATGTTTGTTGTTCAATTAGATATCTTGACATATTACATTAAAACAAAGTTAAAGTACAGACTAATGTTTAGTACCGATAGGCTACTCTACAGTATTCGGTACACTCATCTATCTATACATTTATTCAAGATCACTAGTGTTTCTCAGTTAAAATAAATGAGTTATTTTGTTTACAATATTTGAGGTATGATTAAAAGCTAGGCTTAAGCATTCTGTGCCAATTTATACAGATAATTGAACTTTATAGCTCACATAAAACACGTTTAAACTTAGATTCAATAGGTAGTACTTACTGTTTATCGCATATCCCTCAGCAAAAATGAATACATTTCTTCAGTGAGGTATTGTTATTTTTAATAACACGTTAACTTGCAGGCAAGGGCCAAAAAATAACGTCATATTTCCCCTCTTTCCAGTTGTTGTTAGAAAGAATGTTGGTCCTCTAAAGAAATATGTATTTTTCTTAGTGTGGAAGTCAGTGTTTCTTTCCCCAATGTCACTTCTGAAACGGGACAGATGATCAGCATATAAAAAAAGTCTCCGTGTGGCAGAAACACGCAGTCCAGGGCAGCGACACTATTGTTCAACGCAGGAGCCAAGAGCAGAGCGTCAATGTTCATGTCACAGCACCAAGTCTCCATTACGTCAGTTCCAGTAGTTCAGATTACATGTGCTCAGTTAACCCAGGCACGCAAGAACAACTTTCCATTGACGGCGTGTGGGGTTAGATAGATATGATGTGCCTTATCCGTTGAAAAACCGCATGGTAAAAATAAATATATTACATGTCTAAACTAGATCAGATATCATTGCAAGAAATGTGACAGATTTTGTACAAAAATAGAGAGCACAATTATTCATACTATAATATTCGAGGTATCAAAAGTAGCTCAATCATGATACACTGAACTAATTCATTTGTTTTCATCCACTGAACATTCCAGTTTACTTAGCTGTGGTGAGTTACTTGCAGATGAATGATGTAGTGACATAAATACTGTATAACACCTCCCACCCCCATACACAATATAGTCATCGTACTGTACAATACAACCACTGCTTAAGTGAAAGAAAAAATAGTGAATTACTGTATTTGTGCGTGTTTTCACGTAATAATAATAATAATAATAATAATAATAATAATAATAATAATAATAATAATAATAATACTTTCCCATTTCATTATTGTCAGTGGCCTTAGGGAAATTAATGAAAAGTAACTTCGCAGTACTACACTCATAAAAACAAAATGCCAAAGGATTATTTTATAATCCTGAATTTTCAAGAGAAAAACTTAAAGTTCGAATTTTATGAAAAGCCTCAATTTACTGGAGATGCCATGGATGAAACCGTGACATCACACATGCGAAGCGCGCGCTCTACCACTGAAGTACATCCCTATCATCATTCACTGCACCCGTTTATAATAGAAGAGAACACAACACTAACTGCTCTGTTAATGATCTCTATTTGCATGAAATCTATTTATTTTTTTTAAATACATAAAGAACTAGATGGACTGCAAGTTCTAATATTAATGTTTGTTTATTGACTCGCAGGTGAAATCTACCAAGCGTTTTCATAAAAAAAATAAATTAATATGGAACGGTTTTCAGGAATACGTTAAAATTGTATTTTGAGAATTAACTTTTATTTCGAACAAACATCTCACAAAGTAAAACTGTAAAATAAATAACCTGATTACAAAATGAAGCCATAGACATATTCATTTTGTAAAAAAAATTAAATAAAAAGACAAAACCACAAACTTTACCAGAACATACGCCAGGAGTGTCCTTGTCAGGGTAACAGAGGAAGAGGAAAACGCAGCACACTGCCAGGGCCTCCACCTCCCCGGACTCCACATCCAACCGCACCACTGCCTACTGACTACCACCACCATTCCATGGCTGGCTTTGATCGGGACCCTTGTTCCAATGCTAGAACTATAGTGTAGGCCGCCAACCACGATTCGGTGGCCACGAAACCATCAACCAGTGGGACAGCTGAGCAGGCGGTGGAGGAACTGTAGTGTCGGAGTCGGGAGGGTTTTTCGAGGGCTGGGCAGTAGCAGCTACAGGACAGATCCTGCAAGCGGATGGAAGTACTGGCAGAGGGTGATTCTGCATACTTTCAAGGAGCCTGTGCTACAGGCTGTGCACAGAGGACCTGGCGTCTGTCACTTTAGTAGTGTGCCAGCGGCAGCATTTCTACTGGGGGCGGTGCTGGCGGGAAGTTGAGACCTTCTGCCACCACTGCAATGTTCAGCCGGTTTGTGGTGCCTGAGGAGCTTCACAGTGACCAGGTAGACTGGATGTCACCCACGAATTTGCCCGGACACACATCACTGGGGCTGGTCAACGACAAAAGCGGTCATGTGACACTCAGTGCCTGGGGGCGGGACTTCCAGTCGGGGGAGCAAGTGTGGGTTTATTGCTCCCCAGTGCCGAAAAGGACTGGCCAGCCAGTGGCTGCAGGACCTTGCAAGGTTTTGGAGCTCCTCTCAGAAGTGGTGTACCAGGGAAGGCTCTGGACCATTTTCAGTACTCCACAGTAGTAAATGGAATATCCTTTTAGCTAACTCATATGTATGATCTTAAGGGTTCCTTTGTTAAACCTCCACATAAAATGTGAAAATCACAGTGGTTGTTTGCATAAAACACCTTAAGTATTAAATTTAATATAACTCTTAAAAATGAATAGTTCTCATAATTGTCCCCATCAAAGGAAACAAATAACATGTTGCTATATCAGCAGCCTTGGAAACCCTAAAGAGAAATGTAAGATGTTTTATGAAATGTACAGAGTCAGAAAAGAAAATTATAAATTACAACTAGCAAAATTGCACTAACATTTATACCGTGTATTGCACATCAAGATTGTACTGTATTGCAATAGAGGTACAAATAGAAAAAAGACACAAAGACAGAATAAAAAATAGAAAAGAACACAAAGACAGCTTAATGATGTATTTCACTGTTCAGTCAAGTAAAACTTCATGGACATCTCTGTAATTGTAATCCTGTGGATGCAATGCACTTACTAAAAGGCAAAGAGCATCACCTAAAGACCAGCTGTAGGAAATAATGTGCTCTGGCTTTCTCAGTACGGTTGACAGTGAAACAGTCTGTTGAGACTGAAAGAGAAAGAAGTAATTTTAAACTGACTGTAACCTGCAGAGCAAGATAGGTCTTGAAGACAGTGAGTGACAACCAGTTGTACAGGCTTCATATTAACAGTGTGAATAAAGGGCAACAACCTAGAGAACTGGAGCACTTGGCTAGTTTACATTTTTAAGAAAGGTGAGCAGGCATAGTGTGGGTACTCTCTAACTATTAATCTTATTTCACGCCCCAGCAAGATTCTTCTTTTCATCCTATTACTCAAAAAGTATTGAAGCAAAGACTGGACAGGATGCTCACTGTAGCAGACAGGGTATTTGATTAGAGGTCATTAAAATATTGTTCGTGTAAAAAAAAACAGAGCAGAGCCTCAGACCCAAGTAACAGAACTATGCTGTTTGTTGAAAGTGACATACAACATGATTATTTTCCATTGCCTTGTCTGGGAGGACTAAAATCCAATGGAACCGCCTAGTTGAATCTGAAATTGGAAAACCAAATGAGACGTAATATTGACCTGAAAAGTGCTCTAGACTGCTGGTTAACTGTGGCCTGGGAGAGGAGCTCTCACTGAGGGGTGCTAGTGGGTTGCTGACAAAAGCATGGGAAAATGTGACTGTATATTGTTCTTATTAATATATGATTTTTTTTTCTTTAAATAAAAGTGCTTAGTAGCATAGTAGAATCACTGCCTTTTTGCCTGATCACTTCCGCCTAACCTTCACATGTGTAAAAGGGAACCAAAAGAAGTGGTTCAGAGTACTCCATTTAGAGCCGACTGGCCGATAAGTAGCAGTAGTGGTAATTTTCATTGCTTTTATCTATTAACACTATAACAATGAACACAACTCATTTAGAGCTTGGACTAGGGTTTGAAACAGGAGTAAAATCCAAGGTTTTAAAAATATTTTCTAACATTTCACTAGAAAAACAGCATTCTCTAAGATAGTATCTCATAATCTTTGTTCTATGGATTGACATAAATTCAAATGGCACACAAAACCTTTTCACCTATTTCAGTCAGTAGCAGTTTTATAGTTGTGCATCAATCTATTGTCAGATATTTTAACATATTGGGTAAAATATTAAACATTAAAACTAGGGAGACCTTGGAAAAACCCACACCTATTTAAGAAACAATTCTGCTTGGAATCTAGCAAGCATTCTCTGCATATGAAAGTGTGCGATAAAGTTGCATTTTGGATTCTTTATTTGGCTGTTGCAGAAAATAAATAGTTTATGACAATTTCTTGAAGATACATGTAAGTTACATAGCCCCGTGATTGAAGGTTACCCTGGTCAATGCAGTATTAACCTATAATTGCTAAGACCACGTGCTCGGGGCTTGCCCGGTTCCTGATCAAGTGTCCTCGTTCTTTGGGAGACCCCCGAGACACGGAGTCAGACATTCTTCTGCTGGGTTGCCATTGGCTGCAGTTCTAATTCGAGGACGGTGTTTACATTCCAACTGGCTCTCAAGTTAACTGGCGCTTTGCACCTGTTCTGCGATGGCATTGCATTTTCACTAGAAATAACACTTGACAAGTAGGAGCCGTTGGACGTTATGAAAAGGTGTGTAACAATAATATTAATACAAAATAACAGTGTTGTGTGTATTGAATACACAACGTTCAAAACTAGTTTAAACAACATTATCATAGGCCTACATTATTGTTAAGTACGGTTATTTATTTATTTATTTATTTATTTATTTTTAGGAGTAAATACTAATGATTTGTTATCCTGTGGTCTAGCTTTGTGTTAAATAAACATGTATTTATTTTATTTATATATATTATATATATATATATAGATATATATATTATAATATATAATATAGATAATATAATATGGACCCTAATAGAACATTAATTAAGGCACATTTCTCATTTTATTTTTAAACTGTCACAAATAAATGTATACTATGTGGGTGAGTTTCAACGATACTCCTATTATGAGGGAATAAATACTGTACGTCTGTTACGTTATTGGGAAACCAGTTATTAAACAGCCCTTCCTTAACACAGCATCAAGAAGTACAGTGTCTAATAATTATATTACTTAATATATTCACGCAATAGTATTTTAGACCTTGTGCCGGTTATTTCTGTGTAAAAAACAAAAACAAAACAGTTACATACGAGATGCTGCAATTGAAAGTGATGTTCTGCAATCTAACCTCGGGAGAACGCACCGCCTCTGTTAATAATATTATTGGCTGTGGGTCAATTTCTTACAATTCTATTGGTTGTGTGAAGTGTCAGAAGCACAGAGGTACTTCCGTGTTAGGTTGACGTTGCGGAACTTATTGTATCCTGTTACTTTCAAGAAAATAATTCAGTTAGATTCATGCATGATCTTGTGGGGGAAAAAAAATAAAAAATTGACGGCAGTAAATAAATATCGAAAAAGTGGCTGATATAGGGTTTAGGGTATTTCTTTTGACAAACCCTGTCTGGATGTTATTGTAAGTAGTTGATTTTTTTTTAATTATTGTAATTTAGATTCAGTTGAATGGGCGTTTATTACACATTTTGAAGGGCTGTGTTGTGATTGTATGTTTGTGATATATAGGTAGGCCAAAGTTATGAAGGTAACCTGCGATTCTACTTTTGTTTTTGTTACGAAGTGAGACAAGAAGAAGAAGAAGAAAGCTGTTGGATCTGGAAACCGACTTAGATGTAAATATTGTCTTATTACACACTTTTAATTTATACAAATATATTTTGGTTAAATAAAATGACAATCAATCAACTACAAAAACATAGTATTGTTGTTCAGTTTCACTGAACCATACTAGCAAAAACATCATTATTTCCCTTATTTTGGTAGTGTAGATTCATTAAGTACCCGTATGCCAAAGCCGGAGTACTGTGCTTGCTCTGGTTTCCTGTCTCCACAGTGTTTCTTTTTTGTGTGTGTGTTAAGTCTGTTGAGATATAACTGTGTACACTGAAATACTGATACCGTGTAAAGCTTGTAGAATAGTCCTTTCCAATGGGGTTTCTTACCTAATTGTGTGAAAAGAAAAAAATAAATAAAAAGCGTTTTATACTGTGTAGGAAATGATTTGACTGTGCATATTTTTAGGTAGAGCGCGGCTTGCATACTATGGGCCGCTTCACACTGAATAATCACTACGCGCTACTACATTCTAAATTCCACGACAAACTGCCATTTTATTTGTTATCATTTACAAAATCACTTACAGAAATGAGTGACATTCAACCTATTTCCTTTAATATATTTGGGCATGAAACTCCACATAACTGGCAGTTTGTCAATATACAGTAAATGTGGAACCCTGAAATGCGTTGAATTTTGGTTATGCAGCATGGAATTAAGTAGATAACATAAGCCTATGGGCATGATTCTGAAATGCTTTATTACCAAATGTGGTGCTGATTAATAGGATTGTTATTGTGAAATTTGACTTTCACAAATAAATAAAAAATGATAGTTGAGTTTCAACCGTTGTATCATTTTGTGATCGATGATGTTTCCTTTTTTAGTTCTACTTGGACATACTAGATATTGGACAGTAAGCAAGAAAGAAAAACTACAGGATAGTGTGTGCAATGTTACTGCAATAATTGGGCTCACAAATGATGGTATCCAAAAGTCCTTTCATTCATAGTTCTTGGGCTAACGGAGAAGCCTTTTCCCAGTACAGACACAAATGAATCCTGTACTGCAGTGACCTGTATATCAGTAATGGTTGAATATTCATGAGTCATTTTGTCATCATGACTTGTACTGTAATTGGCACAACAGTAGTAATGACTCCATTGGCATCTCAGCCTCCCTGCATATTCATGGCATTTAAATATTTCCATATTTCTAGAAATGTATTCTGAAGCTGCAGGTGGCCTATGTGCCATGTAGATGCAATCAATTGCCCTGGTGTAGTTTGAAAATTCAGCAAACTAATAAAACTCACGTTTCATTCTCTCTCTGAGGGTTGCCTGTCATTCAGGGAGAGGAAGTTGGGGGCATATACTCTATTTAAGGTATCCAGATCACCTGGACTTGCTATCCTACAAAACAACTTGATGTCACTCACAGGTCGAAATTGTTTGTAAAACACCTACTAATAATTGTCATGACCATGTGAATTGTTTTGAAACTAAGCTGTTTAATTGGTGTTGTTTGTGAATATTAGGTGTTGCCATAGTAGTGTAATTGTGTTAATTTGTTAGGTGGCTTTGTGATGTGGACTAATATTCACTGGGGACCAAGTTGAGACCATCAACCTCGCAACTTTTCAACCTAGCCCTGCACTAACTTAATGAGCTTGACTGATGAGCAACAATTTTGGATTCCCATTTCACTGGTAGAAAATCCATTTTCTGTAAACACATTTACTTCCAAGATTCTTTTTTTATTATTGTTCTATATTTTTATTTATTTGCACAGATTCCTACAGTCTTTGTAATTGGTGTAGAAGCATCCCAGAGTGGATGGTGGAATTAACAGCAGCTTAGCTTAAGCTGTAAAGCTTCCTGTATTTGTTTAGAAAGAAAGATGGCAGGATTCTCTTCCTGTGAATATCTACTCCATGCTACTGTATTTCCTACCCACTGCTTTTAAAGAAGGAAATATTATTTTATTAAAGGCATTTTTACTGAATCAAAGATGCAGTGTAAAATAAACAAGATTGTACATTTTAAATATACACAGTGTAACCAACCAACCTGAACAACGCTGTTTATCATATTATGGTAATTAAATAGAACAACATTTTAAAGAATCGCTGAGTTATTGCATATCATATGTAACACCGTCTTCTCAATGTATTATGAGTGAGAAATCATATCCATATGCTGTATTATCAAAGAATAATAATCTTTGGGTATATGGAGGCTTTTAAAACCTCTTGTACAATTTTGTTGAAACTTTAAAAATGCATTCTTATCAGAACCTGCACGTGTACGAAGGCGTCTTCTGTGTCCGTCTAGCTGCATGTCAACACGTACATACACTATACACTAGTGGATGTAGGTCATGGTGATCTACTTTTTCATGTTACTGACAGATCTTATGTTGTATTTACAACCATGGTGGGAGGTGAATGTCGCTGACATGCTGTTTATTTATTTGTTGCTGTCATATATTTCAGTATTTTGTTCATCATTGCCAATTTTCAGTTGAAGGGTGACCTTCCGGATATTTGTTTGAAAGCAGACTCTTGTAGACTAACACATTAATGGCAAATTCCCAAACCATGTCTTCTGATTACTGATAAAGAGAAGATCAGGATTTAACATGAGATGAAGCAACTGTCAGTTGACTTGCGATAGGCATGATTGGGTTGATATGTCATTATGGATTAGGTCTGACTGTAATTTTTCAAACAGGCACTGTGCCAAGTAGAAATGGTCACTATTTGCTGTGTGCTTTTTTAAAAATTACAGCTGATAACAAACTTTAATTTTAAATATATTATCGCAACAATTTTTAAGAAATAGGCTACTCGTCATAGGATTTTAAACAGTTAAGAAAGAAATATTCCAAAAATATATCCCTTTAATTTTTTGGGGGTATTTTCTAACAATGAAGTCTTGAACAGGGACTCATTTTGAAAGCTGTTGCCATTAACAGAACGAAAATAACCATGTATTTTCAAAAGGAATGCTTCTTGCATAAAAAACAGATAATAATAATAATAATAATAATAATAAACTTTATTGTTGAGCGCCTTTCATACCAAGAGGTTTAAGGCACTTCACACAGACTTACAAAAAGCAGTAATTACAAAACGTTGTAAAAAGAATAAGGAAATAAGACAATGTGGTATAAAAAGATATATATATAATTCAGTAGGCTAAATTATAAAAATAGGTCTTAAGTCTTGACTTAAAAATAGCCACTGTGGGTGAACTTCTAACATGATTAGGCAGAGAATTCCACAGTTGCGGAGCCTGAACACAGAAAGCAACCTCTCCTTTCCTTCTGAGCCTAACCCTTGGAACAGAGAGAAGGCCACTATCAGTTAATTCAGGTTTTTATTGCTGCTATTTACCACATAGTTTCAAGAATATAAAGTAGCCTACATGTAGAAGGTGTAGAAACAATGTACAAGTGACTTCCTTAAACTGCAGAGAGGAAATGTATGCTTTAAAATGGACTTTAAACTATAAAATGGTGTACTGCTTTGTGTTGACTAAAGTGTCATACAAAAATTGTTATTGGTGTTTATTGTAGAGTCTGACAGGTGACACATTAATTTACAGATGTAAATTATGTATATATAAAAAAGCTGAAATAAGAAGCAAAAATATTGCCTTTTCTAGCATTTGTTCAAAAATTAGTTTCACACCATAAAACCAGTATCTTTGTATGCGATTTCAATTTTTTTTTTCCTTGTAAATTGGAAGGCACAGTACACTTTATCCTTGAAAATTGCAATTAGTTATTCATAAATACACCTGAACAGCATCTAAATAGGAATTTAATTGATAATTACCTCTTAATAAACAGTGATTGTATCAGCCATTATCTGCTGGGAATGTACTGTGCATCTGTTTCTGTCTAAAAATGAATGTAATTAATGAACAGATTATCAGTAAAAAAAAAAAAAAAAAAAAAAAAAAACCTTGATTGATGTTCTTTTGCTAATAATAGCAAGACCTACCATTTAAACTCATCTGTTATTTCAAAGCTGTAGTAGATTAAGTGCAACATTATATTTCCACAGAGGAAGACATGGCATTCCGCAGGGCAGCAAAGAGAACCATTTTTCTTGGAGGTGGCGCAGTTGCTGCAATTTATGGCCTCTCCCAGCTTTCTGCGTACAAGAAACAGGTATGCTTTAATCTAAAACTGTGTTTTGATATCCTTAGGAAAGGAACTGTGTGGACACTGGAGATCCAGTGGTGGTGCTTGTAGAATAACACCGGAATTCAACCTTATCTACAGTACAGTTACCATACCCATATTTTTTTTTCTTCCTACATTCTGGGTGTCCTTGAATTTGTGAACAGTGCTTTTATATGTATTACTATCAATGTGCAGACACAATTTGAGAAAATGACCCCACAAAGATAGTACTTCTGAAAAAACAACGTTGTGGGGACACCCCCACTGTGTAAAGAACTAAATATACCTTCCAAAAAACTGCCAAAATATTTAGTTTGTTGTAGACTTTCACCCTCTGTTTAGTTTTGTTTGACTGAAGTTAGAAATAGTAAATACAAATATAGTGAAAGTCAATGAAAAGTCCCAACAAATATAGAAATGCAAACATGTGTGTGTATTTATGTCTTTAATAATTTCCTTGGGTTTGTGACGCTTGTAGCTACTTGACATTGCCTCAATACTTCATTACCCAGTTTATTGTCAACACTTTTGTTAAATGATATATTGTAGTTCTGTTGCCAAACGGTTTATTACTGGTCTCTGCTGTGCTTGGAACTGGGGTCCAGTACTGTTTTTAACTCTAATTTACTAATTGCCCCATTGTCCTCATAGCTTTTCAGACAAACAGCAGCAGTTTTGAATACCCTTGCCCTGCCATTACTAGGGGCTCAATGGAACTGAAGAAATTTACAATACTTTATGAAGGACAATAGGTGAACTGTTTTTTCAAAACCTTTTTGTTTTCCATAAATATCCATATTTGACAAAGTATTTCTGCATAGATGGTGCATGAGGGTAATGATTGCCTAACAAGATTTTTAGAACCAGTGATATTTTTACTTTCCAAATGACGGAAACATTTTGGTATATATAATGCAACCTGCACTAGCACTATATATGGAAAACAGGCATACCAGTGTCAACCTTGTAACACCTGTCACAGGCTATCACATACATTAGAATGTAAAGGCAAACCATATTACTGAGTGGATTGGATAACTGGATTGGTAAATTGGAGTAATTACAAGTAATCTTCTTTAATACAAAGGCTTGTTAATTGATTATAGTTTGAAGAAATAAAAGGAAAAAAAACTAAAATTATGTATTTGGCCAAACTGTAGCCCACTGTCTTGGAGCTATATGAGATTTATAGTTAAAAAAAAATCTAATAAAGAAATAAAGAAACCTAAGACGTACTATAGGTAGGGTTTTTATTAATTGTATTTTTCAGTGATTATTTTTAGCTCTCTTCAAGTTTTTTGTAAATTGTTTTTTCAGGGCTTTCATTTTTGATATATGGTATGAAATTAGTGTTTTCGGTTACTTTCTGAAAGTGCTTGAGCGTTTTTTTTTTTCTGTCAAAATATGTATCGTAGTAACTAAGCAGTTTACTTGCACACTTAAGTTGTACCTCCTTTCCTTTGCTGTCTTCCACAGCAGCTCTCACTTTGTCAGAGTGACAGTGACCAAAGAGGCAGCAGCTGGCACCAGCTACATCTTCAGTGGGTCTCTGTTGGATGAGGGGAGGCGGCCTGGTGTACAGATTTCTGTATCTCCATAGAATTCTGTATCTCGTTAGATTTGACGCCTGCGTAGATCAAGATTGCTATATATTTAATAAAATTCAAATGTGTTTTAAAAGAAAAATAGTTTTATAAGGTTACTTTTAATCAAGGGTTTTGTGTATTAAGCAAAACAGGAGGCTGAGCGTACTGTAGAAAATCAGTGGTGTTAAATGTGCTGTTTTATTTTGCTACAGAATTAGTTTGGTCTTGTTCTCAATATTTGTTGCAAACTGCAGCAGAACTCAATGGCAGTGCTTAAGAACACAGTGGGACTCAGGCACAGGAATATCGCACATCCATGTCCAGCTTTGAAAAACTACATCTGCACAGGCATGGAATCATGCAGGGATACAGAATTCTGCGTAACACCAGGAATGTATTGCTTTGAGACGGTCAAAGTGGAGAAATAGAAAATTATTAACTGAAAACAAATATTTGTTTGTTCACCTTTATCCCCCTCTGGTTTATTTTGAAGCTATTCGGGTACCGAAACATTGGCTATATATAAATGTGTTTATTTTAAAGGATTGCAAGTGTGCGGTTTATTTCTTTCTTTTTTTCTTTTAAGAAACTTTAACCTTCCAGCTGCTTATCCAGCGATTTCGACGTGCTGCACAGGCTAGTCACAATTTGTGCAGTATTCACAGTTTTCTTCCATGACAAAATGCTAATGCTTGCAGGGCTGAAATAATTCAGTGTAGTAATTCATGTGTTAAAAGAGCACAACTGTCTCTTAGCTGTTTCGGCAGTATAATGTTATAATGAAAAAAATACAGTCCATCATGGGATTTTATACAACGCTGTCTAGTCCTACAATGTATCTTGAATTGAGAAAGGAATACCGTTTGGAATTGGAATAAAGGAAATTGTTGCGCTATGTAATATAGTTCTCGTGCAGTCATCTTTTGGTAAGTTGCATTTTCAGAATCATATCATTATGTACAATATTACAACACTGTTAAAATATTGCCCTCTTAATCCACAAAACCAACGAAATACATCCTGTGTAGCCTATTTTGACATTTGTAGTGTTCTGTGGAACACGGGCACTCATTTATCCTGGAAAAAATTTTATACAGTACCTGAAAGCAGATAAAGGTGTTTATCATGTTTTCCACTACAGCACAGCACTACTCACAGGTCTGCTCTATTTATATTGTGATTTAAACAGACACCGCCTGGTTTCAATAAGTGGTAAACTTAACATGCGCTGAAAGACTTAGGAAAGTTAGCACCTTTAAGTAAATATGGCATTTATATCAAGTCCTGGTGGTATTAGGGGAGAGAATTTGAATACATTTCCATAGATTACCATTATTAATCGCACATGGTATCTTTTTCCACGCGATTCATTTTGCGTGCAAAGTCATTTGTGCTGGTTAGTGAATATAGCAGGTGTACAAAGCACGCAGTAACACATACTGCGTGGTAAACTGGTTAGTGCATGAGGCCCTCTGTGTCTTAACTCTCTAATACAGATTTAAATCCTGATCGTTTTAAATCTCGCAAGTGGAGTGTCCAATAGAAATGTGCTGTCACTCAGTAGTTGGGGTGGGTATAAAGTATTTAGAACAAATCAGTGACAAGTCAGGAAGGTGGGACATTGCCCAGCAGCACTGGGAAATGTATTTATTAATAGTTTGGTAGTAGGTTTTATTTATTAGTGGGAAAAGGGTAACGTCAACTTGGATTAACCATTTCCACAGTTTTTACGGTGTTCTACGGTGTTTATTGGCTATCCACCAATTTATTTATTTTTTTATGGGGGGGTTGGTTGGTATTGTTTTTCCTGAGCACAGTAAAAGTGTATTGTTAAAAAAAAAAAAAAAAACTGAGTAGGGTGTATTTTAAGATATAAATCAAATGTAAGAAAAACAACACATGGATTGCAGTGGGGTTCCCTGTTTCTAGCTTTAGTTCAAGGCTTGTAAAAGCTCTTGTTTCCTACATTAATAAAATGTGCCTGCCACTGTAGGAGCGGTATTTCAAAGTAACCCCAGGGAATCTATAAATAATAACATTGTAGGATGCAGTTGCTGTGGCAATGCGGTTGTTGATTATTAATTAATTAGAAAGAATTTTTTTTTTTTTTTTTTTTTTTAGACCAGCATAAATTAACATTACTGTGGACAGCCTTTAAAAGTGCTTTTGTTACTGTAATAATGTTAATGTGCTTACATATTAGGCAAGAAAAAAACAATATGCACCCAATTTTATAAGCATGTTTCTAATTCATTAAATTGCTGCAGGGTTCTGCAATGTTGTTTCATGAATACTACCTGAAATAATTTAGCCACTATATTCACTACCCATTACTGCAGTGTCTGTAAATGTGAATACAAAATGTTCCATTTGTTTCAAGTTAAACAGCCTAATGCAAAAATGTTTGTTGCTTGTGTATGGATGTTATTGTAAACTATGGTATTGCTCGATTGTATATATTTATTCTCATAACTGTAAAAGTCCCAAGAGTATGTGATGAGTATAAACAATAATGTAAGTAAATAATAATACTACTTTCCCAGTTTCCTGTGAAAATGTTGGGTCATACAGCGTTATGGAAAAGTGTTGTACCCCTACCCATCAATTCACATTTATTATTTTTGTGACCACCATTGGTGTGGATGGCACTTGAAAGCCATTGAGGTAGTGCTTCTACAAGATTGTAGAATATCCTGAGCAGATTATATGTTCATTATTCACGCAGCTCAGTAATCCACATGGTGGTTTTTGTTACACTGGTCTCCCTGTTGCTCATCCCACTAATATGGCATCCAGCTATCACACCTTATTCAAAGATTGAGAAATGGGGTCAGATTGACCTATATCAGCTGTGGCTCAAACCTTTATACCTACTTCAACCAATAATTTACAAAGAAGCAATGCCTGATATAGTCTGTGCGTTAGGTGCTCTACATTGGAGGTGGTACAGTCCTTTTTCCAGCATGTTGTGTACATGGAAGCCTAAAATCCAAAGTTTAGGATAAGTATGGCTGGCATCAACTGTTTATTGCGATTAATTGATTATTGCATTAAAACAGGTCATCCAGGTTTATGTTGCTGTTGCTTATTCTACAGCTTCACAGTTGAAAATTTGACATTGCAAAGTTTTTGCTAATGGTTATCTTTCTATGTTTGTTATTGGATGGATTTTCTGGGTCCTCTTGCTGAAGCCTAAAGTAAGCAAAATATACCTCCTTTGAAAAAAAGTGATGTCTAATATTTGTTGTGTTATTATAACCAATGTAATGACTGGAATAATAATTTCACCAGTGCTTCTGATTTCTTTAAAATGAATAACTGAATATGCATTAGACATACAGACCGATGGGTATAGACAGAGACACCGCCATACATGCCCACAATCTGATGCCTCAATAACGTATGATAAATACTGTTAATACCAAGTTTCATCACAAGTTGATGTGTGGTTTTCTAGATAAATGCAGTATGACCTGCAAATGGAAATATGTACACTCCCATGATATTTTACATATTGCACTATGCTAAATAATGTTAATATCAAGTTCAGAGGTCGCGCTGGCTTTTCTGTTCATGCATTCCTGAAACACACATGTCCAAAATGTTACGTCCCATCCATCAAATATACATTTTAACACAAAGGCTAAGAAACTCCAGGGATGTGCATCAGGGTACATTTTTATGAATGTTTAAATGAAATGTAGTAGTTTAAAAAAATATATGCATATAAACACAGACATATACATGTAAGATATACATGTAAACACAGACACTTTTTTGTTCTAGTGCAGAAAATAACAAAAGCGCAACATTAAATTAGGCGACTGCACAAATGAAATGCAAGTTTAAAGTAGGATCGGGGGTGAACAATCATGTAATTTGTCAGCTCTGTTTGAGATAAATTAAAGAGACCAAAATTAGGCTCAAGCATGTTAAGGCAAAAGCAAAGATTGTTTTGCAGTTAATAGCTTTTTCTGAGTTTAATTATGAAACTGAATCAACTAAGTTTGTCACCTGATTAAAAATAAAACCAGAAAACTTCAAGCCCTACTTGTGTTTGTGTGTTCGCATTTACTTTTTCCAAAATACTTGTTTTATCTTTTAGCAATATGGACCTCTGTTAATGTGAGGCATAACACATTATTTTAAAATAAAATACAGTGCATGGTGGGATACTATCATATTAATTTTCAATGTTCATTGCACTGCTAGGAACTGTAACCAAACTATTCTAATAGCAATGTGTGTACGCATTACGCCCGACTAAACTTGAAACGGTACATCAGTGTGGACGCTAAAGTTTGAGCTGGATTAATTTAAACATTTTTGAGTACGGTTCTCGAGATCGGTTATGTTGTGTGGACAGGGCCTAAAAGTAAATATCCTTAATACTGCTGGCAGAGCCAAATATGAGGCTTATTGCTGCAGGAATGGAGTGTACCTTACAGTGCTGTTAAATTGTAGAACAGTTTTTAAACAAGCAACTATTTTACGGACGAATATGCATGTCTGCGTCCCTTTCCATTCTGTGCGTCCAGTGAATGCATGGCAAAATATTTTTTCTGTCCAGCGCGACCTCTGCAAGTTACATCACAATTGGAAAACCAGTTTTTCAAATATATGGAAAAAATGTCAAATCTGTAGCGTACCTACTACAGATAGTTATATTTATATTTAATCCGGTTTGCTTTTAACAGTGTTTATGCACACAAACAAACCATGAAAAAAGTTTTCTGCCCAGAAGAATAATTTGCATGCAATTCGGCGTCACACTTATATATTTTGCATGATTACAGGACAACCTGGTTGTTAATTGTCTGTGGTGTTTAAATATGCACATCTTTAGAACTAGACACTAATTATTAGATCTTGTTTGCTGTTACAGTCTAAATTGCAAATGTCTAGGTTCATTCACAGATTTGCAAGTCTAATGGATCATGAGCATGAAGAAGATTGATGTAATCATTTAGAATGAATGCTAAATACAGCATGAATACAACATTTAATCATTACTAAAACTCTTATACAACATACTTTGTATTGAATATTTCTGTAAATCAATCCACCTTTTTAAGGGTCACTTAATCAAAATGCACACATTGCCCTGATTTGACAGTGTGGTGTTAATACAGCTAATTAGTATGAAGGTTTGTACATTTATATTAAGATTAAGTGAAAAATAATTAGCTAGTCTTAATAAGTCTTTGTACATAGCTATACCAGACCAATAAGTGTTTTATTTTATGCATTGTTATAAATGTATTTGTTGTCTTTAAGTGTGTTATAAAATGACCAAAAAAAATGTATATTTGATACTTTTCTAACTTCCAAATACTTACTTAATCAGATTTACACAACTCCTATATATTGCATAGATTTATGAATATGTTCAGTTCATCAGTTATTTTATAATAGAACAAAGGAATGGCTTTTTTGCTTTTGTTGTATAGACACAGCATATGTTTGTGGACGCTGCAGAACCATTAAAATTACTTCATCCCGATGAGCTTCCTTCAAGAGAATCTCAGTTGTGTGCTCTTCAGAATACAAAGGAATTTGATGTGCTTGTAGTTGGAGGCGGGGCAACAGGCTCAGGTTGTGCCTTGGACGCAGTCACAAGAAGTAAGTAAAGTATTTTCCAGTATGCATTCTTGGAACTAACACCAGTAACTGTGTGTTTGTGGTCTCTTGTGCCTAAAAATACATATGGCAAAAAATAAATGTGGTTTGCCTTTCCCAAGGTAATCCTGTAATGCCTGAACTGGATTGGATCTAGTGATCTGGTTAGATATGGTCATCTTGGTAGTACTCAGGAAAGAATATTTCATTACATGCAGAAAAGTTTTGCATTTTTAAACATGAGTGCCCCATGACTTTCTCAAACATTGGATCTCCTTTCAGTCAGGGTAACTTAACAAATGTCTCCAATGCTGCTGATACCTCAGATGACCTTCCAAAATCTCCCTATCCAGGGATGACCAAGCTGTTATAGCTCCAGGATATATCTCAGATTAGTTTTTGACTGGGCAGCTGTACATGCCATGCATGTACATAGGGATTTAAAGACACTTTTTTTTTTTTTTTTAAATAACGCTTATGTTATATTATATGCATTTTAATGATGGTAAATCTTTTTTTTTTTTTTTTTTTTGTTAATAAAGCCTTTTATTTTACTTGTGATTTTTTTTTTTCTTAGTGTCAGCTAAATTGAGTTAGGATTATAATTTTGTTAATTCATGTTCCAGTCCCTTTACAGGCTCTCTTAACCAATATTTACCAGTTGGTGTTGCATAACCTTGCATCATTGTATTGAAATGGCTTTTAAACGTGTCCTTTTGGGTCTGTATCACAGAAGCAGTTGAAAGAAGCAATCTTAAGGGAAATTAGTTTTAGTTTCAAGGATGTGGTGAATGAAAAGAACAAGGAGGTGGAGCAGAGTCACTGCATCGGAGAGATGACACTCTTATTCCCCAACGTGTGCTTCTTTCTGCTGCTGCTAATACATTATAAATCAATTATCTATGCTACTGGTTAGGGGTTTCTTTAATCTTTTTCTTTTATCCAGTTCAGCTGTCTAATGGTGCAGCAGTAGGGAGTTAGATCCCCTCTCCCACTGATTCTAATCCAGTTAATAATAACTTCAACCCTGAACACTGAAAAAGGATTTCCAATTGCACAAAATGGTGCACCTCCAATAAGATTTTTGCAACATGACGAGTCCTTTAAATGTACCTTAACTGTTATAAGAAAGGCCTGTATTATTTCATTGGATAGATATTTTGTAATTGAAAAGGTACTGTATGTGAAGTTTAATAATGTTCACTACTTTACATGTGAAGCCATGCAAACCATATAGTTGTCTATTGAATACTGTGGTCTCAAGGTACTTAGCAGTAGGCTTTTCTTTTCTTTTCTTTTTGGTTCCAATTAGATCTTAAAACAGCCCTGGTGGAGAGGGATGATTTCTCATCAGGTACAAGCAGCAGAAGTACCAAACTCATTCACGGAGGAGTAAGATATCTACAGAAAGCCATTATGAAATTAGATTACGAACAGGTAAATGCTTCATTTTTCTGCATAGTTGACAGTTATCATTTAAATTCCAGATCCATATTGTTTTTATTTCCTTTTGCATTCATTTTTCATTCATTTTTAGTCTTCATTTTTCCCCAACTATAGTGCCTTATGCTATAGCACGACCACAATAGTCTAGAATTGCAAATACTGCGGTGCAGTTAATCGTGAAGGTGTTCATTTTTGGGGGGTAACGTAAACACTCAGACATGTCATTACAATTTTATATTTTAAAATACACACAAGATTTTAACATCATATTTTTTATGTGTATAGTAATTGGTTGTTTACTACTTATATTTAATTTCAGAAGCTGTAGTAAACATTTTTATAAAGAGTACTACATTATTTAAAATATGTAAAATATGACAAAGTATTTAGATAAAATAATGTTATGCTTATGGATTTACAAAAAAATAATGTTATTTTTATTATTGTTTTGAGAGATGGCAGATCTACAGTGGTTGAAGAACAGTATATGTATGTTAAAAATATAACACTAGAACATTAGACTCCTTTCCTAATGATTTCAGAAGAAGTCACTTGGGTTCAAAATAAAATGGTATAATTTAGAGCATGTTTCAAGTTTTTATAAGAATCTCATTACTTCATGTATCAAGTTTCCCCTTTTCAGTCTAATTCCTGCCAGTATAAAGATGCATGGGTCTTCAGGGTTAGATTTTGAGAGAACCAATTAGTGTGATTACATGATTTACAACTTCTGCAAATTCAGCAGATTTGTAATAAATTACATGTTTTGTACATCTACTGTCTGAATACATAATGTAAAGTAAATGGTTGCTGTGTGAAGTTGTATAAGGTGGAGGTGTCAGAAGTCATATTTGATTACATTATGTATTTCACAAGGACATTATGCGTGAGATATATGATCATAGTTAAAAAAAAAAAAATAATAAATGCCTTGCATGATGCAGAGGAATCTAGGTTACTGTAAACAAAAAATAGTATTGCGTTCATTTATTTTAAAAGAGAAAAATATTTTAGCTGAATACTAAAACATACAAGATGTATATATTAAATGAAAATCAAAAATAAATGAAAGGACTTTTTTTTTTTTTGTGCCAGTTTCTGCACTTGGAAAATAACTTTGTTCTGCACCCTAGATAACTTTCCATGGTTGGGCCAGATTAAACTAAGTTAGCAAGTGCAGAAAATATCACAATTGCCAAGCCTTTGTGTCTGCTTTCGAAACAGCAGCTGTCAGAAAAATGAAATCTGATGTAAATCAGAATCTGGAACAAATGGCAGAAGTAATTTCCATGTCAGCCTGGCCTTCAATGTAGTTTGCTTGTGTTTTGCGTTTGACTTAATATATGCCCAAATCTAAATATTCTACAGTGTCTTTAAAACTACAAAGTGAATAGCAGCATTGTGGGCCTAGACATTTAATTTGGGGAATTAAAAAAATGCCTATTTCATACAGATTGTTGCTTTTAAGTAAAATAAAATCGCCTGCTTTCCTTTAGCATTGAAACTAAACTTTGTTTTTCTTTCAGTACATGATGGTAAAAGAAGCCCTTCATGAACGTTCTAATCTTCTGGATATAGCTCCTCATTTGTCAGCACCGTTACCCATCATGCTTCCTGTTTACAAGTAAGGATACTCTTAATTTATTTAGCATAGGTAAAGCTTTAAGCATTATAAGATCTCATATTTATTTGGCAAAAACATACACAGTGTGTAGCAAATTGTAAAAGCCATTGACATTTTTGACTCTAGTGCGAAGAAAAAGAGGAATAAAACTATAGTGGCTTTTTAAAAAAAAAAAAAAAAAAAAAAAACTGTAACTGACTGGTAACTAATAGTGTGTGTTGTTTTATGCAGTTCTACTGTGTAACACAGTGTCATGTTTTTTGTTATTTTGTACTTTTTAAAATTATGTCGGCTCCATATTTAAAATATAATCCTTTTGTAAGTTGCAAGAAGAGGCCTTTTAAAGTATTGTTTGTAGTTTGCTAGATTTATAACATTTAAATTATTGAATTGTGCACTTATTTTAAAATAAGTAGTTTTTAATATTTTATGTCACTTAGCTTTGCCACACTGTTTAGAAACTATTCATCCTACAATTACCAGTACATATTATGGGAGTATTTAATATGTAATATTGGAAAAATACTGAATTAATGTCCCATGGCCAAATCTGCTTATGCCAGCCTTCCCCGGGGCCTGTAGATTTCTAGTAAAAATAAGGGATTTTTAAAATTTGTATTCATGTAATAAAATGGCTGGTCTAAGTTGGTGGTGGCATTCAGCAGGAATGTGTGCGCCAAAGAGAGTATACCTGTTCAGCGACGCTGGAGCTCCTCTACCTGTTGTATCAAAATAAAATACGATATTTATATCTATAGAGTGTTAAAACAGTTTTAGCTGGTAAAGTCATTGTATCCTGTATATTTTATAGGTGGTGGCAGTTACCATACTACTGGGCTGGTATAAAGATGTATGATCTTGTGGCAGGAGGGCAGTGTTTGAAGAGTAGCTATGTCCTCAGTAAAGCAAAAGCCCTTGAACTCTTCCCCATGCTAAAGAAAGACAAGCTTGTGGGAGCTATTGTCTATTATGATGGTAAGTTCTTGCCTTCTGCTATTCTGTTTGCATTCATGGTATTTTTTAATCAGTCTGTTTACCTGA
Organism: Polyodon spathula; assembly: GCF_017654505.1. NCBI lineage: Eukaryota > Metazoa > Chordata > Actinopteri > Acipenseriformes > Polyodontidae > Polyodon > Polyodon spathula. The sequence continues at coordinate 39,162,918 of NC_054543.1, read as the reverse complement.
CCTGCTTTACTGTAGTTAGAGTACCTTTTTAGTGGTATATTAATATCTATTTAAAAAAAAAAAAAAGTGGTGTCTTTCTGTGATTCCTAAAATGTATAATAATTAAGTTGCCAGTATTGGGTTGGGTTAGGTTATTATAAATAACAAATTAGAAATCAACCAATGAATTACATATTCATCAAAATTCTTCAAAAACCGTATTTTGTGTACATATAAAATCATCTGTCACGTTCGTGCATTTCTTTAATTCTCTAATAGAATAAGGAGAGGCAAACAGGAGGACAAATCGATTGCATAAACTCCTATAGTGCGTTGTTTGTGTACTGGCTTACAAATTTTCCAATACCCAGACAACAGTCACACAGACTCAGTTATTCAAAGTTTAATGAATCACAGTATATATTTATTCCTTTGGTTTATTAATGCCTAAATGGATCAAGTGATTGTAGATCTACTTTGAATCCTAGCTCATAGACAATCCAGGCAGTCTGGTCTCTGCAAACTAACAGCATTAATAATATATAAAGCAATATGGTTACATTACGCACTTCAGGCAGTCTAAGGCACCCATTTACACTAATGCATACAGTCTAACAACATCTCCTAAAGCTAACAATGGTCCTATCCTATAGCCTCTTGCTTCAATATAGGCGAGATAAAAATTCAAGATTATGCTTCCCCTCCGTAGAGGTGTATGTCTTCAAATATAAAACAGAATAAAGAAACGACAGTTGTCCAAACCAGAGGCTCTGAATACAACACCAGCAGTCAGCTTCGCAGAGATGATGGACTAGACAGCATTTGTTACCATGCTTGGCTGATAACTAATTGTAATTTTGCTCCCATGTTTATAGGACTTTTTCTCTCCCTTAATTAAACCTAAATATCTGGTTTGTTAGATCGCCTTTGTCTCTAAAATTAATTAATCAGTGGGCAAACCCCGAGAAATTAAGTTGGTTTGATCGAAAGACCAGTTACTTTTGCTGCATAGGCCTTCCATTCAAAAAGAAACCAATACCTTATACAAGAGAGAAGGGATTTGTTACATATGTGGGTCATCACTGAACAGTACTGAGGCAGACACAGAGCATTAGTTGTTGACACGTCTGACAGACTTGCATATTTAATTTACAAAAGTGCTGACACTAGGGTACCAGCAGTGGTACCTTAGTGTCACATTTAATATAGAAAACAAAACAAAACCAAGCTAAAAATAAAAGTTTGCCACACAAGGCTGGCGCTAGTCCCACTAAAAGGAACGCAAATTCTCTCTACACTGTTTGGGATCAACATCCCCTAAAATGATGTACTTCTGGGTTCCCAGAGTCCTGGCATTTATCGCGGCAACTTCGGCCTCTTCAAACAGCCTTTTCACGTGGCCTTGGCTGGGCGGTGCCTTCACAAGCACCGTCTTGGAGTGGAAGGGTTTCGTGTAGTAGTCCTCTTATTGGAGCAGACGCTGTCCTCCTCGATGTAAACACAGCACCTGCCTGTGTTGCACGGGGTACAGTCCCCTCGAGCTGTGGCGCAGAGGCTTTTTGAGCTCTGGGTAGCCTCCCCGGGCACGCCCCCCAGCCAATCCAGACCTCCTGACAGGCTCAGTGCCGGTGAGCCTAACTGTGGTTGCCCAGCAACGCATCTCATGTTCCAACTCCCAGCTGCACGCGTTTGTGCAGCAACCAGTGACAGGGCAATCACAGTCACAGGGTCACGTGTGACAAATTCCATGCATAGAACACAGTATGAAGGTAAAAGAAAAATAACAACATTTTCATAGCAGTCCCTGAGTATGATTTTTTGATTTATAAAATTAATACGTTGTGTGTGTATATATTACAACAGTGATGATTTAACTTTATTGAATGTGTACTAGTAGCTTTTAAAATTGACGTTCCAGGGATTGTGCAGGTATCCTAATTAGAGATGGTTTAAAAATGCCCAATTGCTTAATGTTGCCTGCTTTTGTTTAATATTTAAGAATAGTATAAAGAGTCCTTAGTGTAAGTGTAGATGCAATTTTAGTATCCTGTTAGTTATTCACACTTTGAGCAAATAATAATCATTTTTAAAGAAACTTTGCTTGTGGGAAACAACAAATAATTCGACCATAGTTAACAAAAATATAGTTGGCTATTGAGGATGCTATTCCTTGACTGACGATACTTAAAATACCTTTGAGAGATTAGTTATCCATTGGTGTTGCATGGCCATTCGCAGTTTAAGACCTGTGGGTGGCTGTTGTAGATTACAAGACCCGATCTACTAGCCAAACATCAATTGGCCAGCAGAGTACATGCACAATTACATTCAAAATCAAATTCATCAGATATACAGTAGCTGTATTTGGAATACACTCATTCCAATACCTCATTTGATGTCAGCAAAGCAGCTTTTTTTTCTTTTTTTTCAAATCTAATCCATTTTCTTTTTTAAATGGAGCCATGTGTTATTATAACATAGGCAGAGATTGGCTGTACATTTTGCTCCCGCAAATTACAGTTTAATTTCAGGTGTAAATCTAATAAGGCTCAAAAATTGACCAAATGTCAAGAACTTGTAGGTTGATGCTTTCCTACATTCAAAAGGTATCTCTAGACCTAAATGTTATTCAAACACTTACTGATCTAATTCTACTTTTTCACGTTCAAAGCCTTTTCATTACAAAATATCACCATTAGTATGTAAAAATATTTCAACAAGCATTTTCTAATTCTCCTCAAAAAACCTTAATATTATTAACACTTTAATAAACAAATGTGTTTATTAATTATTTATTCATGTTTGTGTGTCTATGTATTAAAAGTAAATAAATAAATAAATAATAAAAAGGTATGTTCCCTTTAAAAGTTCCCCTGCTTATTAAAATGCCTTTTTTGGTTCTTGTACAGTAGATTGAATTCACTGCCTATGTCAGTGCAACCAAATAACAAACAACATAATTTCTGTTGATTTAAAACAGAAAATAGCTGCTGGGTATTTTATCTGAACTAGTCCTACAGTCTTCCGTACTACGGGCTAATTGTGCTCTGTCTTGGCATCAGAAAAACAAAGCATATGTTGGTTGTTAGCCTGGGTGTACTTAGCATGTCCTGTTAACTCAAGGTTTCCTTTGTAGCCTCAAACCTTCAACTTTGTTTCTTCGGGGTATATGTCAGACTTCATTTAGCATTTGTTGATATCTGGATTCTGTTGTACAGCAAAAAGGCAACATATTTTTTTTTTAAGGGAATGCGGCTGCTATATGAGCAGTGATCTGTCAAGTTTACTCATGTAGCTGAAGTAACACTGGATAAGGGGCATTATACTGGAGCTAAAAGAAGAATCTGTGATCTTTGAAAAATACTTTTTTAAAGGTGTGGGGTTTTTTTTTTTTTTTCTGCAACCTTTTGTCAAGGGCCCGCAATAAAAGCAATATCCAAATATTTGTGGTTTAAAAAAAAAAAAAAAAAAAAAAAAAGAAATCCCAAGACTATTAAATTAACAGTATTATTTTATTTAAAAAAAAAATGTAACATGCACTTAAGCTGTCATTTCTTTACTCTCCATTTATTCAATCAAGAACAATTCATTGCTATGACATTTTAGGATGTGACCTTATTAGAAATTGGGCTTCGACTGCATGAGTTCATTTCTCTTAGGACTTTTCCAGCCATCATGTTGGAATGATTTCAATTACTTGACATGGCTGGATTCATATCCAGAGATTATGTACTTGTCAAAATATAATTTTCTGTTTTAAATGTTTACTTTAACTGAATGGGACGATCTTCATATAATCTTCAGATTTTTACCTACAGGTTATTACAGTTCATTCACACAATAAGGATGTTATGGCTATAAAGTTCGTACATCTTCAGTACCATTCTATAGATCCTTGAAGGAACACAAGTTGTGAGAAAATGCAAGTGTTTTGTGTTGTGCAACTCTTCTTTACCCAGAGGACTAATTCCCAGAAGCACACAGATGATAACTGCTTCTCCCGCTATACCTGCAACAATTTAATTGGAAAAGTCAGCCCAGTCAGGCATTTCCAGCTCATGACTGGGAGACATGAAATTGATTGTCATTATTGTCCCTGTCATCTTGGAGCGTTTTGTCCCGCTGCAGAATTTTTCTCACTTCAGTGCATTTTTTACCTCCAGGAACCAGAGATTATGTTTGAGGTTGGGGTGGAGGCAATACTATGAACTGCATTCACCTCCAGGGAGCCATATATTAAATTGGCTTTGCTCAATGACTCTGAGGATATGTGTTTTAGTACATTGTTGTTGTTATTGTTAATAATAATAATAATAATGTATGTATTTTCCATTTAAAGTGTTGCATGCAATGTATACGTTTCCCGCAGCATTTGATTATTTTTTGACTTGTAGCAGGAAATCATAGTATCCATTGAAAAAGAACAACAGTGGAATTTTGAACAATTTTGTATTACGCTTTGAGAAGAAGGTACAAAAAAAGACTCATTACATAATGCCATAATAATGTCAGGAAGTGTGAGTAATTATACTTGACTATTGTAACGTCACACAAGGCTGGTTGTATCAATTTACTGTCTAGATTACTTTGATTTTACAATAAGTCTACTATGCTGATATGATAAGGGGTTTGTTTTCCACCAATGCAGACATAAGTTCTATGAGAAGCTAACATGTTTGTTTCTCGACCAAGAACATTATGTTTAATAATACACATATTAGTTTTAAAATTATGAATATTTTTCCAGGATAACAAATAATGGCAGAAGTTATAATTTAATAAAATAATAATTAATTTAAAAATGTGGCCTTTACAATGGTTTCTTTGGCTTGGAGAATTGCTTGCAGCATGTTGTAGCATTAACCAGACCACCCGTTACCTAGCCCCTAGCTGTTACAAATTCAGGGCACATGGAATATGTTCGCCTGCAATGCAGAACCATTTCCCTCCCAGCCAACATTCAGGATTTGAACTTCTCTGGCAATAATAAATAGAAGTCTCTCAAGACACAAACATTAAAAGTGATTAATCATCTCTATTCTCAATTCTCTTTAACCAGGGATTTTCCAGCAATAAATCTTTAATGATGTACATAAGAATCACTTCCTAATGAAACCAGGCTTTTTTTTTTTAAATAACTTTTCTTTTATTAAAATGGTTTCATGTCAAGTATCTTAAGTAGTGGTAATATTAATTATCATAAATGTTTTTTTGAATGGTACACTCTGCTTCAGTATGTCAGATTTCAATATCATGTTTTAATCAGTAGTGATGCTTAGGTATTCTCTTATTTTTTTTAATATGCCCATAAGCATATTCAGAGATTTCACCTCCACAAAAATACAGCAAATATTTCAGAGTTTAAATATTTACTATTTGTCATAACTTTACATGGTGTAAGCTAAAGATGAATGGGAAGTAAATAATTGTATATATTTACCTTTTCCACATTTACAGTCAGATTATGTGTATGTTAATGAATGGTTTAATCATCATTATTTTTAAATGTATTTTTGACAATTAAAATTATACAAAGTAAAACCTCATATTTTTTTTTTTAAGTAAGTCTTTAAGTAAGTCTTTAAGTAATGTTGTTGTTCGACCAGACCAGCCATCATGTATATTCAGTGTGACAGGGCCAGATGTGACATATAGGTTCCGACACACTTCCATACCACCAGTCACTGGCTGGAGGTGACTCATGTCCTCTTTGGTTTTGTCCCCTGCTGCAGGACAACACAATGATGCACGAATGAACCTCGCCATCGCCCTCACCGCTGCCAGGTATGGTGCTGCCACAGCCAATTACACTGAAGTAGTGCGACTACTAAAGAAGACAGATCCTCAAACTGGAACAGAGCGGGTCTGTGGAGCCCGGTGCAAAGATGTTATAACAGGTAAACACTCACCGTTCATTCCACAGTTTTAGTACTTGCCGTTCCTTTTAATAAAAACTTTTGGGGGGGGCAACTGTCACCCAGTCGGTCACAGCATCAGAATGTTGTTATAGTTTTGTATGTTTTACGGGCTTTGTGGTATGTTGCAGTTGACTAGATCTTGTAGCGGTGTATTACTAGATTAGCGTACAGAAAATAGCCTCACCTTTTAAATGTCATGTGCATTAATGGCTGGAAAAGAAAAGACAACTCTAAAATGAATTGTTTTAAAAAATTGCACATATAAGCATGATTCTATGATATCTGTATATGAGTGCCCTCTGATGTTCATACGTATAGTTTTTAAAATATTGTAAAGATTACTGTGAGAATTTGAAAGGTAAAAATGTAGAATTACTCCCCAATAAATAAAAATCCTTATTTTCCAACATAAATTTGTTAAATTATCATGGTACTGTCATGTGTTTATTTAATTGTTATCTGCTAAATGTTTTATTTATGTATTTATTTATTTATATACAATATATTTGGCTTTTTATTCATTGTAAGTAATACCAACACAGGTATAAGTATCCAAATAACTTGTTTTACCAATTACAATTATATTTACTTCTGTGCTCTTCTAATAATATAAAGCGTTACAAAAGTATTATTAATAGTATTAAAACCAATTCCTGAGTGGTGAATCCAGTAAAGGCCCTCCGCGTGGAGTGCAGGATGCGCCCTATAGCCTGGAGATCGCAGGTTCGAATCCAGGCTGTGTCACTGACGATGGTGACCGGGGGTTCCTAGGGAGCGGAGCACAATTGGCCGAGTGCCGCCCTGGTAGGGAGGGCTTAGGTCGGCTGGGGATTCCACAGTTCTCCGCTCACCAGCGACCCCTGTGGCCGATGGGGCGCCTGCGGTTCTGCAGTGGAACCATCAGATCTGTGTTGTACTCCGGCACTATAGGTCTGATGGCCTCGCTGTGGATCCACTGTGCAAAAAATGATGGATTGGCAGGAGCACGTTTTGGAGGACTCCTCGTGTTCCAGCCTCCGTTTGTCGAGTCGCCAAGAGGTTGCAGCGGTGAACCGGGATACAAATAACAATTGGGCATTCCAAATTGGGGAGAAAACCAGGGTAAAAAAACATTGGTGACGACTAAATTACATAAACCAGGCTGTGATCGTTGGTATATATATATATATATATATATATATATATATATATATATATATATATATATATATATATATATATATATATACACACTTCAAAAATTACATTTATTATGAGGAGCTGAATTAAATTCAGTACATTATCATTGTATGATTTTCTCCTTGTTTGTGGGACAGACGTGTTAAACAGATATTTCAGTTTGCAAACAAGGTCTGATGAAAGTGATCACAGAGCAGTGTTTTGAAAATCATTTCTAAAATTAATTTTGACAGATCAAGATCTCACTTAATACTTTGACACAAAGTATAAAGTAAAATTGGGTTTATCCAGTTCTTATTAATTACAGGCTTGTGGAGTCACGTATAGACCAATAAGAAGTACTCTATTATAGAGATGTTTTCACTAATAAATTAATAATCCTGAAGTATCAGTGAACAGAGACCAATGGGGCTGTATGATTGATGCTGTTTTCTTTCATAGGGAAGGAATTTGATGTCAGAGCAAAATGTGTTATCAATGCCACAGGACCTTTCACAGACTCGGTGCGGAAAATGGATGATGAGAAAATTTCTAACATCTGTCAGCCCAGCGCTGGTGTGCACATCGTCATTCCTGGTTATTACAGGTAACAAATGGTCTCCAGGAGCACTGCTTACTCACATTCAAGAAAATCTCTGTCATGACAAGGATCTACCAATCTCATTAATATACCTCATTCAATAAGCACATCTAAACATCTAATTAATTAGAAAACCTTGAATTAAATGAGCAGAATGTTTTTGAAGATATTCAATAGAAATTATTGGCTATACATTTGAATGCAATGAATTATAACAACTTTCTGGATGTGTGAGCTGTTTGTTAATGATGGAAAAACAACACATGACAGTAAGACAAAAGGTAATACAGGTCTTGGTTCTGATTTGAATTTTAAACCACAGAAATGAATCTCCTCTGTAGATTGTTGATAGGAACATGATTATTAGGTGCCTCCTTGTTGCAAAGAACACCCCCAATAGGTGAAAGGTTAATGCAGTCAACATGTTTATTCTCGCAGCCCTGACAACATGGGACTGTTGGACCCATCCACTAGTGATGGACGTGTTATCTTCTTCCTACCGTGGGAGAAAATGACCATTGCTGGGACCACCGACTCTCCTACTGATGTTACTCCACATCCATTGCCTAGAGAAGAGGATGTTAATTTTATTCTGAATGAAATCCGCAATTACCTGAGCCCTGATGTTGAAGGTATGTTGACAGAGAATGTTATTTTTATGCACTGGTTAAAGTCACGGGTCGTAAAGCAAAACCCATATTTCCTATAATCTTTGATGATGATACTAGTGGCTCAAATATACACTAACTTATATAGTATTAAATTATATATAGTATTAATTAAATATCAGTAAATAAAAGATATCAGTTACACCATGCAGGATTCATGGTATATGCGTTCACCAATTCCAGGGCCTTTTGAGTTATGCAATTAGCACTGATTATAAATAGCACATGTTGTTGAACCAACAACTGTTGTGGCCATATCAACTTGCTACAGACCTGTGTTTTTCTGCCAACAATAGTACCAGCTGTATCGACTTGCACAGTCTTGGAAACATTCCAGCAGTTTAATTATAGAGTCAGAGGGCCTGTATTTCTGGAAACCTTCTTCTATACACGTAACAGAATACCAGTTCCAATATTAGTGTTTTATTTAAGACAAGCCAAAAATCATCTTTGTCTATTAGCTGTTTTTTTTTCACTTGTATACACCATCATTATAATATTATAATAAACACACTTCCTAGAATATATTGGAATCTTCTGAAATGCATGGATTTGTAGTGCAATTTTCTATTAAGTTTACTGAAAACTGATCGAACATGAAAGTAAATGTTATCTTTACATTCTAGTAGTCATGTCTGCAAATGAGTAAGTTTTTTTATATTCTGAATAATAAAGACATGAATACATGAACTAGTATACAGAGAGATTTGTCACAAAGAAAATAATATGGGAGTGTCTGTTAATTTATGACAAGTCTCCGTACACACATAAAACTGAACCAAATATTATATTATAGTCTTGTCGATTAGTGGTTTCAAGGGGTGCCACTAGAGACTTCTTTGCTAAGAGCATGAACGAGGTAGTAAAACTACAGACAAGTTTGTCAAACTACAGGAATAATTTATTAAAAGAATGGCAGGTAGATATCTAAACAAAACGCAGTACTATTGATTTTGGAGCAAAAGTCAAATAGTTTTTAACGTGCCAGTCATAGACTAATTATTTGATTGATTGTCAATATCTGTCTGCCTGTTTTATATTTCATTGTGTGATATGCTTCATATACATATATGAATGGTGGAAGGGTTCTCGTATGTCTTCAACAGTTATTATCCCCTAGGTTTGTATAGATTTTTTGCAGACATGCTGGAGTCACGCATACGTTTGTATATTTATTAGTTTATCACCTACTACCAAAAAAACTGCATTTTCACTTGAATGGGTTTTGTTTCTCATGCAAGCCACTCTGGAGCATGGGCACTTACCTCGTTATGAATGTTTTAAAAATGCCCTTTTCATAATGAGATCTTCTGTGCTTTATTCAGAAATACCATCACTCCCGTTATGGTGGAAAACATGTTTTAATCAATACACAACATCAAATAAATGTTTAATTATCTATAAGTCACTGCTATATGAAAACAAAGTCATGAGCTAAGTAACGTCTTGAATATACTGAGGAATGGTTTTAAACCTTTATTTATTCCCCACTGATCCACTATTTGTTATGAAAGGTTTGGCAGTAGCTTTGATGTGGGATCAAGGTTTCAGACCATCAGACTGCTCTACCAAGAGTATGAGTCTTTGAGGGGTAATAGAAGTGACTGATTCATGTATCTGTCAGCCTGACTGTCTGTCAGTTCTTCAAATGTCTGCACAAGTACTACAGACATGTTTGATGACAAGCCAAACAGAAATGGTATTAAATTATATAGTATTAGTATGAACTGACTTTCTTTTGTATCTTCTGTTGCATCTAGTGAGAAGAGGGGATGTCTTGGCAGCATGGAGTGGCATTCGTCCTCTTGTCACTGATCCAAACTCAAAGGATACCCAGTCCATTTGTCGTAATCACATAGTGAATATCAGTGAAAGTGGACTCGTTACAATAGCTGGTAATTGAAGATCAACTTCAAGATTCACTAAGCATGTTGCATAAATCTATAATTTTTATGTATTATACTGTAATACTATAATATATGCTATAAATGCATAATAACCTTGTGAAAACAATTGGGAATCTTACAAATCATTGAATGTCTATACCATGACAAGTTAGATTTTTTTGTTTGTTTGTTTTAAATGCTAAATGTTTTCTTTATCCATAGTACAGAGCAGCACAAATATTGAAAATGCATCCAAGAAACTGTTATTTTTTATAACATCTTGTATGTTGGCTATGTTTGATCTGGTTCCCCCCCCCCCCCCCCCCCCAAGGTGGAAAATGGACAACATATAGGGCAATGGCAGAGGAAACATTAGATTCAGCCATGAAGGCACACAAAATGAAGTCCAGTAAATGTAACACAGTTGGCCTGGTGCTTGAGGGAGGAAAAGATTGGACCCCTACTTTGTACATCCGTTTGGTGCAGGACTACGGCCTGGAGATGGAGGTTAGTAGTGTCAGAAAAGTGTTTTACTTTTTATATTTAAAAAATTGTAAATGAATATTTATACATGTGTATGTGGTTTAGCATGCAATAACATTCTAGGAGCTTCTTATGTCGTAAAGCCACAAGTCAGTAACCCGTAGCAGAAATAAATGTCTAATTACAAAATGTAGTGTAAGGCAGTTTGTCTTTATAGTTTATTTTATACTTTTATATATTTTATTTGTAAGTGTGTTGTTTATATATATATATATATATATATATATATATATATATATATATATATATATATATATATATATATATATATATATATACAGTATATATATATCATTATCACATTCGGCTACTGCAGTTTTTTTTAAAGTGTCGTTATGCAAGCATTGCCCAGTGTACAGTACAGCGAGGCTCTGCTGTGTTTACGCAGCTAACAAAGTGTAAGACTCTACAAATCCTGACAGAACTGCAGTAGCCAACATGGTGTGTGTTTTGTTTTGTTTTTTGGTTTTTTTAAATCAAGCTAACAAGGAAAGCAATACGTATATATAGACTGTAACATTTTTTTTTTTTTTTTTGTTGTTGTTATATATATATATATATATATATATATATATATATATATATATATATATATATATATATATTCAAAGCGAATAATATGTTTTGTTAAATGTTTGTTATGGAATTGTGTTTTACATGATGCTAATTGAGGAGCCCTGACAAATATAATAAATAAAGTGAAAATCCTGCTCAGAAATAATTTTGACACTTAAAACGCAGGACTTTTTTAGGAAGAATGTGCAAAAAAGTTTAATCTGTAATTCTGATGTTTCAGAATGTATAAAAAGGTCAGTATGCAGAGAATTTGATAGCACTTGAACTTTAATAAGAACTAACAATAGCAACAAATTAAATTATTTCCTGTTTGTTTAGTTCTTACTGTTTTTGTATTATAATCAAACTTCAGAGTCCATGTATCTCCATTAAATTACTAGAATATAAAAGGGAACCCTGTTTCTTTGTTCAGCTTGCCATTTTTTTTATTTGAATCCCTAGGTTGCTCAGCACCTTGCTTCGACGTATGGTGATAAGGCCTTTGATGTAGCCAAACTGGCTAAGGTTACTGGAAAGAGGTGGCCTGTAGTTGGAAAACGATTGGTGTCAGAGTTCCCTTACATTGAAAGTGAGGTGGGTATAGAGGGCAATTTACCACAATTGAGCTCCAGCTCATCCTTTTTTCTTACCAGTTTCTGATATTGTTTCTAACCAGTTTATTATGTTAAAGTGCACAAAATCAACAACAACGAAACCTGTGAATATATACTAGTTGTTATGTCAGCTCTTTAAGGTAATATTAAGCAAGAACAGTCCTATTGCTTGTAACATTTAATTTTGGAAATGCAGTACTGTAGCATTGAATGCGAGATGCTTCTATTTCATGGTTTTCTGACCAGCACTCCAGATAAGGTTGTAGGTCTGGGAGTAACTTACCCACTAATTAACAATGACAGAGCAAAATGTATTTTCAGGGGGTAAAATGCAACATTACATTGAAGTCATGAGTAATCTCGATAAATAATGTGCAGTCTTTAATGGTAGTGGAGTAGGCATTAAAGAGCCTTTAATTTTAACTGCAGTGTTACTTTGAACTACTGTACAACACGTGTGTGTTCTACAATGTTCTTTATCAGCTTAGCGCATTTTTTGAGGTATCACACTGATTCTGCAAATTAATTACGCTACTTATATTTTAACAATAAATTCTTAAACTCAGTGAACACATTAAAACTTTAATATAAACCATATAGATAAATACAATAAGGAAATGCATTCATAAGTTATAAAACAGTTTGTTTAATATTATAGGAACCTTTTTTAGTGGTTGCCTCTGACGAAGGTTCCAGTTGGGTTTGTAGCTGGGGTGTTTGCGCTTCAACCTGTGTAGTCTACTGGTGAATTCTTATTTTTACTGTGCTCGGCTGCAAAGACAACAGGGCTAGCCATAGAGTGGATAATGTTTGTTGGGTTGGTTTTTCTTGTGTACAGTTTTCTACTAACTGAAGACATTGTATTCCAGGAGATGTAGTTAGTGGAAGTTTTAGGGGAGGCAGACAAGCTGCGCAGCAAAATTGCTATGTATATTTTTATTCATTTAAATTTAAAGTTTGTGCTTATTTAGTTTTTTTTTTTTTAATGCGCAAAAATGCATTCAAAAAAGACTGTTGCTTATGACCACGCCTTAATGAGCCTTGTATTTAGAAATTATTTGGTTTTAAAGTCTAGGATACAGCTATATATATACCTGTGATGCTTAGAAAAGAAAGTGAAAAAAATACTTTAAAAAAAAGTTTTCATGGTAGACCATGCTCCTGGAATACTGTATCTCACAAAACAGAAAGTGTAAGCAGATCTGCTAATATGTTTCTCTACGCAATTAATAAATAAATTGCTAAATTGATTTCAGGTTCAATATGCAATCAAAGAATATGCCTGCACTGCCATAGATATTATTGCACGGCGTACTCGGCTTGGTTTCCTAAATGTTCAAGCCGCTGAAGAAGCACTACCAAGAATCGTGGAAATAATGGGCAAGGAACTGAAGTGGAGTGAGCAAAAGAAAAAGGTACAGCTTTATGTATATTAAAGATAAAAAGCATCTGTAAAATGAGAGAGAAAGCGAGAGAGTGAGAGTAGTCATGCTTAGTCATACATTAAAAAATATTGGAGCACACAATACTTACTTGCTTGAAGAATGTTTGATTGCAGTATGGATTGTGACACACGTTAAAGAAAATCCTGAAATAAAACTATAAGAAGACTTGCAGTGGTATTCTTTCAGTCCATTCCAATACAGATCTTGTTCCTTACAGTTCCTTAATTACTCATTTGAACACCTGGGTTGGAACAAGGCTCTAGCCTGCTCAGTTCAGTAATTAAGGACACGGTTGGAACAAGGTCCTGGACTGGAAAGGGTTGGAAAATCCAAGAGTGACTACCACTATTCATTAGGATGGTTTTATGTTATACTCATAACTGTCAATTGACTTTTTTTTTTCTTCTCAAAATATTAGGAAGAACTTGAAGCAGCTAAACAGTTTCTTTATTATGAAATGGGATCTAAGACACGTTCAGAGCAACTTACTAACACTGAAATCAACCTTACACCTGCTGATGTAGACAGGTAGACACTTTTATATCCTAGTTCTGGTTATACAGATAATTTCCATTACTATCTAATTTTTATATGTATTTTTTTTTTTAGGTATAAAAACAGATTTCACAAATTTGACAAACAAAAGAAGGGATTCATTACAGTTGTGGATGTTAAACATGTATTAGAGGTAAGCTGTAAGATGTAATATTTGTTGTGTTTTTTTAATATATATACACAGACATAATTGCTAGTTGTGTACATATATACGTTTGTTTAAAATATCCATTAGCTTTTTACTGTCGTTCATTTCAAGTTTGCACATCTGGGTATAAAACTGCTTCTACTTTCAGTTTGAAAATAGATACCAGAGTTTGTTTTGCTGCATGGGTTTGAGCTTCACTGCCATTCAAATGTACAATCACTTTATTTGTATGGTGTGCCCAGAAATTGCATCTCATACTACACTGATGATCTACAAACATTACAATACCTAGTAGATGGGTAATCGATTACAGATCCACAGTGTTCTTCCCATGCTGTATATGTCCCTGTTGCTGTAGCATTCCATGCTGTAGTGGCTTGAATCAGCAAAACTTGAAGAATATGTGCAAATACTTGACGTGTAGATTGCTACTGGCTAGAAGAGCATCATTCAATGAGCCAATAGGTACCCATCTCCTATTTTAAGCAGATCATGCCAGTTGATCCTTATAGTGTATAATTGGAAACATATGTTTGTCGGCATCATTAACTCTTCTTGCTTACCCCAGAAAGTAACATTCTGGCAGGACATGTTTGACGTGTGTGCGTGATTGCATTCAAGGATAGGCTTTGGTTAACTCCCCCTGCTGGCTAATGAATACAATGACTGGTTAACTTGAGAAGGCTCTATTAGCTGAAGTCAGAAACAAAAGTATTGACACCCTATACGTATTATACTATATAATTCAAGGCAACACATTAAGGACAAGTATTTAGTAAACTTTAACCTATTTAAAACAAAAAAAAATGCAATTTAAACTATTTCTTGTTATTTAACAAATAATCTTCATAAAAAAAACGAGAAACTTATTTCATTTAAAGTATCCGTTCATTACAAAAGTATTGGCAAGCCTGCTTTTGTATTTTGTGTGTCCAAGTTTTGCTTTTATTACATCTTGGTGAAATCTGGGCCCATTCTGTCTTGCATATGTCCTTCAGCTCAGACTGATTGGATGCACAATGCTTGGCGACATCTTTTTTCAGGTCAGTCCAAAGCTGATCTTCGTTTTATTCAAGAACTCCAGAGTGGACTTAGCTGTATGCTTTGGGTCTTTGTCTTGTTGGAAAATAAACTGTCTGCCAATCTGCTTACGAGCAGATGGTATTGTTGTTTAACTGCACATGCAGGGTTGTCTTCATTTGAAGGCTTTCCCCTTTTTTCTCCAAACATACTATGGTCCATTTTTGGAAAAGTTATATTTTAGTCTCATTGGACCAGCACATTTTGTTGAAGAATACTTCAGATTCCTGTTTGTATTTCTTGGCTTAAGACGGTTTGTTTGAATTTTCTTTAAAAGCGGTTTCTATTGAGGTCTACATGCATACAACTCTTTTGTGTTTTGGTGCCTTTGTATATATGCACTATTATGCTAGATGCTTCTAAATTTTTCTTTTCAGTCCTTGGCTTTTAATCTTGAATTTAACTGCTTGGACGATTCCCCTACCTGCTGTACACAACATTTTTTAAAGTTTTACAATTTTAATGTAAAGGTGCCAATACTTTTGTCATGTACAGATGTTTGAAATTATTTAAGTTGTTTTTTATTTGGTAAACTACTAGAAATGTGTGTGTTTTGGTCTTTGTCATATTAATTACTTGCTAATGTTCACCAAATGCCTTTATTTAATGTGTTTTCTTGAATTATCTTATCATAAGTATTGGGTTCAATAATTTTGTCTATGACTGTTTGTTATGGAGTCATTCTATCTGCAACCTATTGTTTTAAATTTGATGTCTAAAGGAAATCCTTACACAGCAAGCTATGCTTTTGTGGAGGACTGTGTGCAGTTGGTCAAGGTTTGGTCATTTAAACTAGTATATGTCTAGTTAAAACATAAATAAATAAATATATACTGTATATCAATGCTTGTTTCTTTGGGGTTTTTTGTTGTTTTTTTTCACTTCCAGAGCATAAGTGTCCAGATTGATGAAAACACACTCCATGATATCCTTAATGAAGTTGACCTGAACAAAAATGGACAGGTTGAATTCAATGAATTCTTACAGGTGAGGAAAAAACAAAATAATAGTTTGGACACTTCTTTATTTATTTGTACAGCTTACTACTGGCGTTTCTGTTCGGCTCAGTTCGGCTATAAATGTGTTTAATGTTATGGACCAGGATTATAATTATAAAGATATTGGTGGTACTACTGGGGGGGCTTAATTGAAATGTAACTTTAATGAAGGTAGAATTAAGCAACCCACTTTACCCTGTTTGTCTATAAAAGCTAAGTTTGTTTATTGTAGATTCTGGTCTAGGCAGGTATTTCAAATGACTGCCAGGTCTTTCCTGCATTGTGACAGTGATGAATGCTGAACATGAGATAAATTAATGCTGGGGATTTTGGTCAATGTCAGCCCTTTCTTCACCGTGTCAAGTTAAACAAACAAGATCAAGGCAAAGAAAATGGTAATTGTCCTGCCTGAGATAAGCCCCATATAACCGCATTGTAGAAGCTGAATGCAGAAATTCTGGTCAAGCATAGCTTCTGAAACTGTATTTAATATGGTCAATTGAATGCAATACCATAACATTCCTATTATTATTATTATTATTATTATTATTATTTATTATTATTATTATTAATTATTAATAGTCCATATGACAGTAAATTAAGGTTTTCACCATTGGAAGAAAGATCCTTTTTTTAATTTATTTATACATCATACATTTTTAAGAAAATGTTTTCCTTAATATGAATGAGTCTAGCTATTAAATTAACTTCAGGCATGCCCATGCTATCAAATATGTTATTGGCAAATGTTATATAATGTATCGCTATGGCTATGTTTACAACAACTTTTGGCACCCAGAGTCATATCACAACCGTACTATAGTTTTCTAGATTTTGGAAATGCACGTTCCAAGTGTGGAACATCTGGATGGGTTAGGCCAATAGCAATTTGGTACAGTTAACATTGTTTCATAGGTCAAAAAGCATCAAATTCCAGAAGAATCATCAACGAAATCAGTCCTTCACTCTTAGAAATTTCCTAACAGATATCTCTGAATAATCTCTCGAAAAAAAGAAAAACAAATTGTATATTCGCTATAAAAAATAACAGAAGACATACTAAACTAATATGATGCTAGCACAAAAAGGCAAACAGTTGGCAAGATGATCCTCTTTTGCATGAAAAAATACTAATGGACTTTAACACTTGAGTGAGAAACTAATGTGAAAGTCACACTTCTGCCAAATGCATTTTCAAAGCTTTGTATTGAAAGTTTGGCTTATTGCAGGGAAAATCTTCAGTTAGGTCTTTTATTAATGAACATTTTAACAGAACATTCTGCCTGTTTAAAGTAGCAAAAGAAACTGCTTTTTTCAGCCAAAATGAAATCAAATGCAGAAGTTACTGTATACAAAACAGATATAATCCTGCAGTGGATTTCAGCTTAAACTTTATAGTAATATGAAGAAAGAGTGCGTGTTGTGGCGTTCGAACATCAATTTCTATGAGAGTATTATGGGCAGACATGGTCTTCCTCAAGAAGAGCATGATTTGACTTCTAACCAGGGTGCTGAGAAAGCAGAACATGCTGCAGCATGATAATGACCCCTACATACGTGAGGGTGTGTTTTAGGGAAGAACTTCTTGAACAAGAAGAGGATCACAACTCGGTCCAGTGGCCAGGATGGTACGAGTGTCCTGAAGTGATCACAATTCCAGCACAGTGACTTGCACTTACACCAAATGTTAAAACACATTGTTGATTTTGTTTGGCTGAAAAGCAAGTCTAAGAGTGGCTTAATAAAAATAGTGGCTGTATTTAGAGGTCTATAGCACTCAGCTGTTGATGTACCAACAATGAATTAAAGGCAGGGCAATTTATATAAACCAGTTAAATACATTGAAAACAAGTGAGGTAGGCTTTTCTTGAAGATTGGTTTGTAGTTCTCTCCCTATTCCACATGGATGTAATCTGTGTGCTCCCCAGATAAGTGTTTACAGTCATATCCTGTGACCTGAAAGAGCACACTATAGCATCATTCAGGTGGTACTGATATTGAATCAGTTTTCATTGATTTTGTTTCTTTTCCTTTGTCTTGTTTTGTTTTCCAGCTTATGAGTGCTGTCCAGAAAGGTCGTGTTTCTGGTAGCAGATTCGCTATGCTGATGAAAACAGCTGAGGAGAACCTGGATGAGAGAGAAGCTGTGTCTGTGGACCGCAGTGGTGGAGGAGTTTAACTTGTGCCAACTGAGCCCATGAGGTCCAAAAAATGCAAATCTGCAGCTGCTGCTCCTGTTTACTGCCAGTAAACTTACTGAGTGGAATGGGGGCTTTACTTAAAAAAAAATTAAAAAAACACATCCAATAAACTTTTTCTGCAATGAATTTTCTTACAGGCATTCACTACAACAGAATGTACTACTTTACTATTTTTTTTTTATTTTTTTTTGCTTCTCTTTAAAATAAATTATTCTGAAGTAAAACTATAAAGGAAAAATAAATTGTTGTTTATTTGTCAAAATGGATGTCAGGCTTGACGTATAGTAATGACTGAAACAGCGCTAAGTCTTAGTGCTAAAAGTCACAACCCTGCTGTATTGTGGACCAGTTTCTGCTGTATTTTATTTGCGGTCAGTAATTGTCAAGGGAAAACAGCAGTTTTAGTGTAGTTAGTAAGCATCTATATTAAGATCCACTTCAGTTGAGATCATTGATTAGACACCTTAGTCTCTTATAGTTTTAATTCAGAATTTATGATTTGGTTTATGAGTGTCTGTTGTGTCAGTGTTCAGGCAGAGCATGCTGTAAACATTTTTAATATTTAATCCTTTAATGGACCTTTTTTGTTTGTTTGTTTTTGTTTTACCTCCTTTTATTTGCACATTTTTATTCCAACTTAAAATATATGCTGTGCACCTCCTACATATGTACATTTGGGACAATTAAAGTTCACAGATGTGTATGTGGTTGTCTTAAAATGATGGTCTGCGTATTCATATTTATTCTTTTGTATTTACTTTTGAACTGCCCTTTGCGGTGTTGTGTTCAGTCTTGTATACCGTACTGCTGTGCCATTTTATACCAATTTAACACAGTAAGTAATTATTTTTATATTGGAATTTGTGTACTCTTTTGGTAAATCAAATGTATTTTCAGACAAGTAGGTCTGCATTTAAATTACAGTAATTTTTTTCATACTTTGTCAGCATCTTAAAATATTAGTCGATTTTTATTCATAGTCATTTTTGTCTAGATTTTCTTGATATAAAAAAAAAAAAACACTACTAAAGGCAAGTAAAATGAGCAGCACACCAACAGAATGCATATTGGAATATTATGAACGCTTATGTGAAGTGTTTTTTTTTTTTTTTTAATCTAACTTTATTTTATTATGCTGAATGGGATTAAAAATTGTGTCTGTGTCTGGGTTTTAATTTCTGTATCTGTCTTTGCACTTGGTGTTTTTATTACTATTAATTTATTACTTGTGGTAAGCCGAGTGAGCTGCTTGCATTTATAGAGTAATAAGGGAATGTATTTAATGTGCCTTGCTTACAAACTCTGTATGAATTAAGAGCATGAATCAATATAACTGATTAAACTATACACTCACTGTCTTTTAGCATGCTTAATTTCACCGTCTCTATAAATAATATAATTATGGTCTCATGCAGACTTTTAGAATAAAGTTTTCATACATTTGCTTCACCCTGTCTTATTGGTATAAATGTATCCACTCATCAAATGTTTGTATTTTATCTGTCTTTTATCTATATTCAAAATGTGTAGTAGTTTATTAATTAAAAGTCCAAAAATAATACTACTACTAATAATAGTGTTACCATGTTAAGTAGAGGTCTGTTCTACAGCATGAGCCAGTGAGACAGTCAAACAACATCCTATTCTCCATCTGTCTCTTATCACATTCTTAAACAGTCAAGTGTGATTTCTGTGTTGGGCTGTTGAAAGCCGTCACACAGATAAAGGCGTGTCAGACTCAAAATCTCTTCATTTACTGTCAACTTAACCTGCTTTAGTGACAGATGAATCTGTAGTGTATCTTGACGAGTTTATTGAAGACATGGCACCGATGAATCCAGTTTACCATTGTCCAGAGATTTCGCTAAATGTCTACTACACTACGTTAATGTGCACCAGATTAACGGTTAAATACATGGTTGTCTTGTTCTGCAGAACATGTCTCTGGAGAGAAATGTGCATAATCAAATTTTACCTGGAAAGCCTTGTTGTAAGAACCTTAAATTAATTTAAAGTGAGTATATGTTACCTTTCAAAAATAAAAAGGCTGCTTGCTTTCTAGT